>NC_086002.1:30819531-30837031 GCF_030014385.1 Trichomycterus rosablanca
TCTTTCTTTCTTTTTTCTTTCTTTCTGTCTGTCTCTCTGTCTCTCTGTCTGTCTGTCTGTCTGTCTGTCTGTCTGTCTTTCTGTCTGTATGTCTGTATGTCTGTCTGTCTGTCTTTCTTTCTTTCTTTCTTTCTTTCTTTCTTTCTTTCTTTCTTTCTTTCTTTCTTTCTTTCTTTCTTTCTTTCTGTCTGTCTGTCTGTCTGTCTGTCTGTCTGTCTGTCTGTCTGTCTGTCTTTCTTACTTTCTTTCTGTCTGTCTGTCTGTCTGTCTGTCTGTCTGTCTGTCTCTTCTTTCTTTCTTTCTTTCTTTCTTTCTTTCTTTCTTTCTTTCTTTCTTTCTTTCTTTCTTTCTTTCTTTCTGTCTTTTCTTTCTTTCTTTCTTTCTTTCTTTCTTTCTTTCTTTCTTTCTTTCTTTCTTTCTTTCTTTCTGTCTGTCTGTCTCTATTCTTATTTTTCTTTCTTTCCTTTCTTGCTTTTTCCTGCTTTCTGTCTTTTTTCTTTCTTCATTTGTCTGTTTGTCTGTCTGTCTTTCTTTCTGTCTCTTTTCTTTTAATTCTTGTCTGTCTTTTCTTTCTTTTTTCTCTTTTATTCTTTCTTTCTTTTTTCTTTCTTTCTGTCTGTCTCTCTGTCTCTCTGTCTGTCTGTCTGTATTTCTGTCTCTTTCCTTTAATTCTTGTCTGCCTGTCTGTCTTTCTGTCTCTTTCCTTTAATTCTTGTCTGTCTGTCTGTCTGTCTGTCTGTCTGTCTGTCTGTCTTTTTTTTATTTTTATTCTTGTCTGTCTTTTTGTCTCTTTCCTTTAATTCTTGTCTTTCTTTGTTTCTTTGTTTCTTTGTTTGTTTCTTTGTTTGTTTCTTTCTTTCTTTTTGTCTGTCTGTCTTTTACGTTCTTTCTGCTTTTCTGTCTACCTGTCTTTCTTTCAGTCTGTCTGTCTGTCCTTCTTTCCTTATTCTTCCTTTCTGTCTGTCTTTCTGTCTTTCTTGCTTTCTGTCAGTTTTTTTATTTCTGTCTGTCTTTCTGTCTGTCTTTCTTTCTGTCTTTCCTGCTTTCTGTCTGATCCTGCTCCCACCACCAGAGCCGAACTGAAGGTTAGCCGTTTAGCTCGAGTACATGCTAATTTTGCATGTTTTGCCATTACTGACATTACGAGGCCTCTGGGAAATCGTCCCGTCGGCCTCCTACAGGGTGGAAGTACGAGACCTGTCGCCCGGTTAAAAGAAACACGAGAGAACGATTGTGGTAATTACCCCAGACTCGAACCCCTACCAGGTGATGGTGTGACACATGCTTGTTTTGGCTGTCGGGGCCCTGATACGGTTAATCATAGCTCGAGTGCCGCGACCCGAGGGAACGGGCGTCGACGTTAAATCCGTCGCAGCTGCCGTTCTGTGTTTGGAGGAGGGGGGCGATGTCCTGTTACCCCCGCGGGAGACACCGTCTGACGTCAGGGAGGCTCCTCTCGTGTTTAGGTGGCTTTTACAGGCCGGATTACCAGAAGTTCAGGGCAAGATTTTACAACCGCGGGAGAAGTGACGGGGTAAAAATAAGAGCGGGGGAGGGAGGGGGCTGGGGGGGGGTAATGGGGGTATGGGGAGGGGGGTAGTTTACTGCCTCAAAATCTGTCACACATCCTCTTCCTACTCAAGCATCTCCTCCTGTTCTGTACAAACTATTCTGTTACAGGGCCAATCTGTCTGTCTGTCTGTCTGTCTGTCTTTCTTTCTTTTTCTGTCTGTATGTCTTTCTTTTTTTTTCTTTCTTTCTTTCTGTCTGTTTCTCTTGTCTGTCTGTCTGTCTGTCTGTCTTTCTGTATTTCCTTCTTTCCTCATTCTTTTTGTCTTTTTCTTTTTGTCTTTC
Organism: Trichomycterus rosablanca; assembly: GCF_030014385.1. NCBI lineage: Eukaryota > Metazoa > Chordata > Actinopteri > Siluriformes > Trichomycteridae > Trichomycterus > Trichomycterus rosablanca. The sequence continues at coordinate 30,821,386 of NC_086002.1, forward strand.
TTTCTGTCTGTCTTTTTGTCTACCTGTCTTACTTTCTTTCTTTCTTTCTTTCTTTCTTTCTTTCTTTCTTTCTTTCTTTCTTTCTTTCTTTCTTTCTTTCTTTCTTTCTTTCTTTCTTTCTTTCTTTCTTTCTTTCTTTGTTGTTGTCTGTCTGTCTGTCTTTTTGTCGTCTGTCTTTCTTATTTTTTTCATTTCTGTCTGTCTGTCTCTCTTCTTTTCTGTCTTTCTTTTCTCTCTATCTTTTTGTCAATCTGTCTGTCTCTTATTTCTTTCTTTCTGTCTGTCTTTTTCTTTCTTTCTTTCTTTCTTTCTTTCTTTCTTTCTTTCTTTCTTTCTTTCTTTCTTTCTTTCTTTCTTTCTTTCTTTCTTTCTGTCTGTCTGTCTGTCTGTCTGTCTGTCTGTCTGTCTGTCAGTCTGTCTGTATTTCTTTCTGTCTGTCTGTCTGTTGTTTCTTTTCTCTCTCTCTCTGTATTTGAACTCTATCAGAGCGTGTCTGTCTTTAATCTTATTCACCAGGTTTAAATTAGTGTTCCTGCTCTGTTTAGTACTTTTTCCATGTACGTTTCCCCCCCGCTGTACTCTCTTCTCGTTCAGATTGTGTTTATAATGTCGGAGCTGTGAGCTCTCATTACGTTCATACGTGTGCACTTCAGAAACAAAGAAGTTAAACGTCCATCGTATTATCAGGTCTGACTAAATAAATACTAATAAAAAGGCCTTTGATTGTCTGGAGTTATGACATCACAACATCACAATAATCTTAAAGGTTTAATAGAAGTTTAATAGAAGTTCTTTTTCTTTTTCCTTTGAGATCGGCTGGAATGTAAACAGGAAGAGAGAAGCGCTGTGCTGATGACAGGTAAAACCTCGCCAAGGATGCTGGGTATGATCACAAACTAATCCACTGCACGTGCTCGGAACGGAAAAAGAAATGTGAGGACAGGAGGACAGGACAGGGTTAATAACTGTCTTCATTCTTGTGTAGAACGATCTGAACCGGTGCAGCTGGACTTCATGAACACGCTCAGCAGAGTTCAAGTTTAACAAAAATGTGCTGAAGACGTGGATTCAGCCCAAAGCAAACACACACACACACACACACACACACACACACACTCCAGCAGCCTTTACTGAACGTCAGAGCGTAGTAGACGAGTCCCGGTTCTCATGCGCTAGCGGGTTAATTGTGTTTCGATGTTATCGTTGGACCCCCGTCGCTGCCGTACTCACCAGCTGAGGAAACAGTCTGGACGTTCCAGTCGTACCGGGGCAGTTTGGAATTTTTACTTTATAATAATATAATAAAATAATAGAGAGTTTTTATGTATTTATTTTGGACACCTGGTAGCGATCGGCGTGGCTAAAAGAGCTGAGCGTAGTTCACGTCAACCAGTACAGAACCAGGAGTCTAAAACCTCGGCCCTCTAGAACCCCCCTGAAATCCCCCCAAGAGACTTTATCATTGACATACCAGGGATTTTAGCGTTGTTCATTTTGCACCTATTTTCAGTTCCGAATTTTTATTTTTTGCACCCATTTTCAGACTTAAGCATAGCTTATTTTGCACCTGTTTTCAGCACCCGTTTTCAGATTTTAGTGTACCCGTTTTGTGTACTCAGGGATTTTAGTGCTGTATATTTTGCACCCGTTTTTAGTCTCCAGGATTTTTTGCACCTGTTTTCAGATTTTAACGTAGTTTATTTTGCACCCATTTTTTGTACCCAGGGATTTTTGTGTAGTTTATTTTGCACCTGTTTTCAGACTTAAGTGTTGTTTATTTTGCACTCGTTTTCAGTACCAGGGATTTTAGCATTGTTTATTTTGCACCAGTTTTCAGTCTCCAGATTTTTGCACCTGTTTTAAGTCTTCAATTTTTTTCAGTGTCGTTTATTTTGCACTCGTTTTCAGTACCAGGGATTTTAAGCATTGTTTATTTTGCACCCGTTTTTAGTCTCCAGATATTTTTTGCACCCGTTTTTTGTACCCAGGAATTTTTGTGTAGTTTATTTTGCACCTGTTTTCATACTTAAGTGTTGTTTATTTTGCATTCGTTTTCAGTACCAGGGATTTTAGCATTGTTTATTTTGCACCAGTTTTCAGTCTCCAGATTTTTGCACCTGTTTTAAGTCTTCAATTTTTTTCAGTGTCGTTTATTTTGCACTCGTTTTCAGTACCAGGGATTTTAAGCGTTGTTTATTTTGCACCCGTTTTTAGTCTCCAGATATTTTTTGCACCCGTTTTTTGTACCCAGGAATTTTTGTGTAGTTTATTTTGCACCTGTTTTCATACTTAAGTGTTGTTTATTTTGCATTCGTTTTCAGTACCAGGGATTTTAAGTGTTGTTTATTTTGCACTCATTTTCTGTATCAAGGATTTTAGCGTTATTTTGCACCTGTTTTCAGATTTAGCATCGTTTATTTTGCACCCATATTTAGATCTTAGAGCAGTTTATTTTGCACACGTTTTTAGTATCAGGAATTTGACGGTTTTTTTTGCAACTGTTTTAAGATTTTACCGTCGTTTATTTCACACCCGTTTTCTGTACCCGTGGATTTTTTTTGTGTTGTTTATTTTGCACCCGTTTTCAGATTTTAGAGTAGTTTATTTTGCACCCATTTTTACTACCAAGGATTTTAGCCTTTTTTAATAATTTTGCACCCATTTTCAGATTTTATTCTAGTTTATTTTGCTTTTTGGCACCTGTTTTCTAATATTTTTTATTCCACTGTCTGTTTTTTTTTTTTTTTTTATCTAGTATAAAAATATCAATAATTCATATCTGGATGATGATTATTTTTTAAATTATGTAAGACATTTAATTTATTTTGCACCTGTTTCCAGATTTTATCATAGTTCATTTTGCACCTGTTTTCAGATTTGATCATAGTTTATTTTGCACCTGTTTTCAGATTTGATCATAGTTTATTTTGCACCTGTTTTCTGTACCCAGGAATTTTACCCTTCTTTCTGTAAACTGAGCCGATCGTTCTTCTGCTTGTGATCCGAGAGCCTCTTTTATCCCCTTCGATAGAATTACGACCTCGTCACGTCACACTCATCTCCCTCTCTCACAGAGTCTGGGGGAGTGAAAGCTGGACGCAGTTGTCGGACGGTACGAGACCCGGGCCGGACGTACTGAACACGCTCAGGATCCAGTCGCTTCTGCCAAATGACGTCAGGAGCGTCGAGGTTAACGACACGTTTCAGCAGCGGCTTTTATCACTTCTTCTCATCTTCAGATCTGGATTTTTCTTTCAGCCGGCTGACGTAGGACGGCGGTTAAGTGCGCTCGCTAATCATTAGCATGAGAACGCTTACATAACAGCTGTTACACGCCTACTGAACTCACCGTGAACTTTCAGATATACAAACTTACAGTGTTCGGACCACCTGACCGTCAGCATGTCGGACGTCCCATTTCAAACACTCCTCTGAGACGGCGTCCCACAAGGCTTGGAAATATGTCTGTGGGAATTTGAGCCGGTCAGTCAACAGGACTGGGCGTTCTGATTCATAGGCTGGGATTTTAGCCTAATTTGTTTATTTTGCACCCCTTTTCAGTCTCCATAATTGAATTTTTTTGCACCCATTTTCAGATCCAGGGATTTTAGCGTTGTTTATTTGCACCCATTTTAAGTGTACGTAGTTTTATTTTTTTGCACCTGTTTTCATATTTTATTTTAGTTTATTTTGCACCCATTTTCGGTACCCAGCGATTGTAGCATTGTTTATTTTGCACCCATTTTCAGTCCCCGATATTTTACCATTGTTTGTTTTGCACCTGTCAGCGGAATATTATCTTTTTTGCCCCCGTTTTTTAGATTTTAGCGTAGTTTATTTCCCACCCATTTTCTGTACCAGGGATTTTAGCATTGTTTATTTTGCACCAGTATTCAGTGTCCGGAATTTTTTTTTGCACCTGTCTTCAGCACCTGTTTACAGACTTTAGAGCAGTTTATTTCACACCTGTTTTCTGTACCCAGGGATTTTAGCGTAGTTTATTTTGCACCTATTTTCAGTCTCCGAAATGTTATTTGTTTTTGCACCTGTTTTCAGTCCTCAGAATTTTTTTTGCACTTGTTTTCAGCACTCGGGATTTTAGCGTAGTTCTGTTTATTTATTTTTTTTGCAGCACCCGTATTCAGCACCCGCTTTCAGATTTTTTTGTATGCTATTTTGCACCTGTTTTCAGTCCCTGGGATTTTAATGTTGTTTATTTTGCACCCATTTTCTCGCACTCGTTTACTGTACCCAGGGATTTTAGCATTGTAAATTTTGCACCTGTTTCCGTCCTCTGAATTTTTGAAATTTTTTGCAGTTTTCAGATTAGTGTAGTTTATTTCACACCCATTTTCTGTACCCAGGGATATAAGGGATGTCGCATCCGTTTTCAGTACTGCTGATTACCCTGATTTGCTGCACCTGTTTTGTGTTTGTAATTGTGATTCGTGTCCTTGATCTCGTCTTTTAGAAAACGCGATGTTGAACTGTTTACGTCAGTTTGCATCCTGACTCACAGCGTTCACAAAGCAAACAGGAAACGTGATTATTTATTTATTTATTAGTTTATTAGGTCGTTGAACCCCTGTGAGACTCTTCTGTAAAGTTGAGTCATGTTTACATCCCCATATTTGAAGTGAAATCTTCCCTCTCAGGACGTTTGTGAGTTTCGTTTTATTAATAATGATTTAACAACGTTTCTGTGCGTCAGTTCTTACATAGTTAAACTCGGACTGAATCCGTCTGCAATCACTGATATATAAACCGCCGCTGATTTACTTCATTATTAATGAGGTCATGTGGTGAACGCGTAGCTGGAAGGAAGGAATTGTGGGTAATTGTGGGTGATTCCATCTGGCCCAGCGAGGGTTCTCTCACGCTGCGACGTTTTACAGGCCACGACTGAATCTGCTTTCCCAGAGAATCTCCGCACTATGGGCTGCTGGGAAATCGCTCGGTAACATAACGATGTTATGAGGACGCGGTGAGGAACAGAGTCACTTCCTGTCTCCGGATCTCACTCGTACAGCCTGAGTCAGAAAGAGTTGGGACAGTCCGGGAAACGCTGATTAAAAACACTGCAGGGGGTCTTACATTCACTTTTCATTCTTATTTTCCTGAATAAAGCCGTGTTTATATTGTGCACCCGTTTTCAGTCCCCGGAATTATAGCGTTTTTAGTCCACAGAGTAATATTGTTGTTTTTTGCACCTGTTGTTAGTCCACAGAGTAGTATTGTTGTTTTTTGCACCTGTTGTTAGTCCACAGAGTAGTATTGTTGTTTTTTGCACCCGTTTTTAGTCCACAGAGTAATATTGTTGTTTTTTGCACCCGTTTTTAGTCCACAGAGTAGTATTGTTGCTATTGCACCCGTTTTTAGTCCACAGAGTAGTATTGTTGTTTTTTGTACCCGTTTTTAGTCCACAGAGTAGTATTGTTGTTTTTTGCACCTGTTTTTGGTCCACAGAGTAATATTGTTGTTTTTTGCACCCGTTTTTAGTCCACAGAGTAGTATTGTTGTTTTTTGCACCCGTTTTTGGTCCACAGAGTAATATTGTTGTTTTTTGTACCCGTTTTTAGTCCACAGAGTAATATTGTTGTTTTTTGTACCCGTTTTTAGTCCACAGAGTAGTATTGTTGTTTTTTGCACCCGTTTTTAGTCCACAGAGTAATATTGTTGTTTTTTGTACCCGTTTTTAGTCCACAGAGTAATATTGTTGTTTTTTGTACCCGTTTTTAGTCCACAGAGTAATATTGTTGTTTTTTGCACCCGTTTTTAGTCCACAAAGTAGTATTGTTGCTTTTGCACCCGTTTTTAGTTCACAGAGTAATATTGTTGTTTTTTGCACCTGTTTTTAGTCCACAGAGTAGTATTGTTGTTTTTTGTACCCGTTTTTAGTCCACAGAGTAATATTGTTGTTTTTTGTACCCGTTTTTAGTCCACAGAGTAGTATTGTTGCTTTTGCACCCGTTTTTAGTTCACAGAGTAATATTGTTGTTTTTTGCACCCGTTTTTAGTCCACAGAGTAGTATTGTTGCTTTTGCACCCGTTTTTAGTTCACAGAGTAATATTGTTGTTTTTTGCACCCGTTTTTAGTCCACAGAGTAATATTGTTGTTTTTTGTACCCGTTTTTAGTTCACAGAGTAATATTGTTGTTTTTTGCACCCGTTTTTAGTCCACAGAGTAATATTGTTGTTTTTTGTACCCGTTTTTAGTCCACAGAGTAATATTGTTGTTTTTTGCACCTGTTTTTAGTCCACAGAGTAGTATTGTTGTTTTTTGTACCCGTTTTTAGTCCACAGAGTAATATTGTTGTTTTTTGTACCCGTTTTTAGTCCACAGAGTAGTATCGTTGCTTTTGCACCCGTTTTTAGTTCACAGAGTAATATTGTTGTTTTTTGCACCCGTTTTTAGTCCACAGAGTAGTATTGTTGCTTTTGCACCCGTTTTTAGTTCACAGAGTAATATTGTTGTTTTTTGCACCCGTTTTTAGTCCACAGAGTAATATTGTTGTTTTTTGCACCTGTTTTTAGTCCACAGAGTAGTATTGTTGTTTTTTGCACCCGTTTTTAGTCCACAGAGTAATATTGTTGTTTTTTGTACACGTTTTTAGTCCACAGAGTAGTATTGTTGCTTTTGCACCCGTTTTTAGTCCACAGAGTAATATTGTTGTTTTTTGTACACGTTTTTAGTCCACAGAGTAGTATTGTTGCTTTTGCACCCGTTTTTAGTCCACAGAGTAGTATTGTTGTTTTTTGTACCCGTTTTTAGTCCACAGAGTAATATTGCTGTTTTTTGCACCTGTTTTTAGTCCCTGGAATTCTAGCGTTTTTCCTGCACCCGTTTTCAGCTCCCAAAAATTGAAGCTGTTTTTTGCACCCGTTTTCAGTACCCGGAATGAAGCACTGTTTTTTTTTTTTTTTCAGTTTTGTAGCGCTTTTTTTTTGCACCTGTTTTCAGTCCAAGAATTGTAGGGCTGTTTTTTTGCACCTGTTTTCTGTCTCTTACACAACACTTTATTTGAAGGTTACAGAAGAAGGTGTGAAGAAGGACCGTGTTAATTCGGCTACGTCGGAGGATTTTCCAGCATGAACTGAGAATTCAAGTTAAGACAACGTGTACCGTTCATCGTTCATCGTTGACTTCATCTGTGTATTAAACCCCGTTAACCAATCCCTGATATACCAGTAGAGTTTCCAGTAGAGTTTCCAGTAAACGTTCTACTTGATGGTTGATTGGAGTAAACGCTCCTCGTTAAAGTGAAGACGGACGAACTCGATGTGTTTGTTTACCGTCGCTAATCAAACGGCGCGCGAGCATGAACACACATGTAACGACGGAGGACGCGCGTCTCTACGGTAAAGAACCGAAACCCCTCGTCCCCGCTCACAGTCCGGATCCTCCGGGTACTCAGGATCATCTGGATAACCGGATTCATCTGAGATGAGACGAGGAAATAAAACCACAAACTCATTCAGACTCCGTTTATGCACAACTCAAGTGTGACTCCATTACAGGTGGAATGAGAAGCAGCTGAGGGTCGTGGTTTAACCAGAGCTTTAAACTGTGCAGCTCTGAATCGCTCCACCTGGATACGTTTCCATTCACCTTATATGGACACCTATTTTATTCACGCATTTTCTCCCCTTTTACCTTTTTTTTGCACCCGTTTTCAGTCCCAGTATTTTAGCACTTTTTTAAACACCTGTTTTCAGTACCCGTAATGTTAGTGCTTTTTATTACACCTGTTTTCAGTCACAGAATTGTAGCACTGTTTTTTGCACCCATTTTCAGTCCTAGAATTGTAGCACTGTTTTTTGCACCTCTTTTGAGTCCAAGGATTGTAGCGTGTTTTTTGCACCCATTTTCAGTCCCAGTATTTTAGCGCTGTTTTTTGCACCTGTTTTCAGTCCCAGAATTGTAACTTTGGTTTTTTTTTCACCTGTTTTCAGTCTTGGAATTGTAGCGCCATTTTTTCAGTACCTGGAATTATAGGGTTGTGTTTTTTCTCACCCGTTTTCAGTCCCAGAATTGTAGCACTGTTTTTGCACCCATTTTCAGTACCCAAAAATGTAGGGGGCTTTTTTGCACCTGTTTCCGGTCCCAGAATTGTAGCGCTGTTGCACCCGTTTTCAAAAACCAGAGAGCTGAGATTCTCTTGCAATGGGCACAGAGAAGTCCTCAGCTGAAATTCAAGGAGTCTAGCTCCATGTTATTTTAATGTAATTTGATTGAACACATATTTAAACACAATTAAACACATATTTCTGACCCAAGCAGAGGTGCTAAACATCTGTTTCACAGCCCTGATGTAAACACTTCTGATTCGAGCCATGTCCTGACGAGAGGCGGACGAAAGACGCGTCTTACGCCGCTCCCCTGGCCGCAGGTCCCGCCCCTCGACAGAACGCAGAGGCCTCCTGGGGGTGTTTTATTTCACCTCCCGGGCTGCAATCAGTGGCGGACAAATAAACATCCGCCGCAGGGAAATCCACGCGCCCGGCTGCAGGACGGCGTCTGTAACGTTTCAGACGAGAGCCGAACTGAAAACGACGGTTGGAGAGGGGAGGCGACCTGACTTTATTTTGAGTTCTGCTTGTAACCCAGAATGCCAATGTAGGCAAACATACACTGCAAGTGAAAGAACGACTGGTACAACAGGGGACTGTAGTGGCCATCCATGTGTTTCATCCATCCATCCATCTGTCTCATCCATCCATCCATCATCCAGCCATCCATCCATATAATCCATCCATCCATCCATCCATCCATCTATCTGTCTCATCCATCCATCATCCATCCATCTATCTGTCTCATCCATCCATTTATCTGTCTCATCCATCTATCTGTCTCATCCATCCATCCATCTATCTGTCTCATCCATCCATCATCCATCCATCCATCTGTCTCATCCATCCATCATCCATCCATCTATCTGTCTCATCCATCCATCCAGCCATCATCCATCCATCCATCTGTCTCATCCATCCGTCTGTCTCATCCATTCATCCAAAGATCCATCAATAGCGGACACATACCTGCTAAAAGTATCTGTCAAAACATTAGCTTCTACTGACAATGTGGATCAACGTTCTAGACCTTTCATGATTGACTAGGATCAAAGACGATTTACTCTTGAGGGCTGTGATTGGCTGAGAAAAAAAAAGTGGTGGTCAGATACATCTACCCTGGGTGCTTGCTGGCACAAGATAAAAGACAATGGTCCAAAGTGCAGGGAACCATGCCCAGAGATTAAAAAACAAGGGGCCCTGGGGGGTATGGCAGGAGCTATAGGAGCAGGCTTAGCGGCGGGCCGAGCGAGGCCTCATCTAGCGCCCGCCTGCCTTACAGAGACTTCCTGTCAGTGCTCTTATTATCTTCTCCTGGCAACGCTTCAATGGAAGTCTTATCACCCTGACGGACACTGGAGGAGGCACTGACAACACGGGCACTCTCTCCCAACCCTTGAACCACCGAACGGCGCCGAAAGGCTCATCTCAGGTGCCCCAAGGAGTCTGAAACGCAAGTCTGAGGGTCCTCGTTCGGAAGACGCCTGGCCCCTTTGATCTTCCTTACCTGTGATCCCGAAGCCGAGTCCTTTCGATCTCCTTCTCCTCGTCTGTCATCCGCCCGGATCAGCCGGGGAGAACGAGCTCTTACCCCCCATCCGTTGGCGAGAGTTCATTCTTTAAGGATTAGCGTGTCATTTTAAACTGCGAGAGATCGTTCTTAGAGCGCGCCGTGACCTCTGGCGATTAATCCGCCACGGTAAGCGAATACTTCCTCCCCCTGTTTACCGAATCCTCTCTCAGGCCTCGCTTCATCCCCGTGACCTTTCCACACAACTCGGCTCCTCTCGCCTGGGCGGCCCGGACAGGCGCCTGAAGTAGATCCTTGAAGTGAAGGCACACTTCTCTCGCTCTAGGTTGTTCAATCTCCTGCCGATATGCAGACTCATCTCCATCCTGGATTAATCCAACGATCGTAGTGTCGTCTGCAAACTTTAGGAGTTTCACTGTTGGGTCTGTAGAGGTGCAGTCATTCGAGTGGAGACAGAACAGCAATGGAGAGAGGACACAACCCTGTGGGGCACCAGTGCAGACTGATCTTATGGCAGAGGTGATATGTCCCAGCCTCACCTGTTGTGTCCGGTCTGTCAGAAAGCTGGCGATCCACTGACAGATGGCGGGGGACACACTGAGCCGAGATGGTCTGTGGCTGTCCAGATGTTCTAGGATGTAGTGCAGTCCCTTGTAGACTGCGTCATCCACTGACCTATTTGCTCGGTAGGCATACTGCAGGGGGTCCAGCAGGGGGCCCGTTATGATCTTAAGATGTGTCATGACCAGTCGTTCGAAAGACTTCATGACCACTTCATGTCCTGTTATGGAGGGTTTCTTGGGAATCGGGATGATGGTGGAACGTTTGAAGATCTCTGAGAAGATAGGAGACAGTTGGTCCGCACAGGCTTCGAGTCATGAAGGTGAGACTCCGTCTGGTCCTGGTGCCTTCCTGGTTTTTTGTCTTTGGAAGAGTCGTCTCACGTCCATCTCATATACACTATATTGCCAAAAGTATTCACTCACCCATCCAAATCATCAAATTCAGATGTTCCGATCACCTCCATGGCCACAGGTGTATAATTAGTTAATATCTTTAACTAACAAACATTAGTTAAAGAATGGATACGATGCCACCTGTGCAACAAGTCCAGTCGTGAAATTTCCTTGGTACTGAATTGGGAACGAAGTGGTAGCCACGTAAAAAGACAGAGCGGGGTCAGCGGATGCTGAGCCGCATAGTGCGCAGAGGTCGCCAACTTTCTGCAGAGTCGATCGCTACAGACCTCCAAGCTTCATGTGGCCTTCAGATCAGCTCAAGAACAGTGTGTAGAGCTTCATGGCGTCGGGCGCAGTGGTGTAAAGCACACCGCCACTGGACTCTAGAGCAGTGGAGACATGTTCTCTGGAGTGAAGGATCACGCTTCTCCATCTGGCGATCCGATGGACGAGTCTGGCTGGGTTTGGCGGTTGCCAGGAGAACGGTACCTGTCTGACTGCATTGTGCCGAGTGTAAAGTGTGGTGGAGGGGGGATTATGGTGTTGGGCTCGGCTCCTTAGTTCCAGTGAAAGGAACTCTTAATGCTTCAGCACACCAAGAGATTCTGGACGATTTCATGCTCTTGACTTTGTGGGAACAGCTTGGGGATGGCCCCTTCCTGTTCCAACATGAGTAGGGATGTCCCGATCCGATCTCAAAGGTCGGAATCGGGGCCGATCAAGGCATTTTTTAACTGATCGGTATCGGCTTTACTAAGGCCGATCCTAATCCCGATCCTTCGTTTTACGTCAGCATGTCCGCTGTGTGGAAATACTTTAAATTGGAAAGTGAAACAAGTCCAACAGTGAAGTGTAACGTCTGCGATGCGAGCAGAGCTGCGTTCATTACTGTAGAATTTTACTATTTATATGGTGTGTGAGTCGAGGATCACTCCGGTTTACAAACCAATAACTTTTAATCCCAGTATAAAAAAGTTTACGTGTTACAAGACTGAACGACATCTCAGTATCAAGCGCTCTGATTGGCTTAGTTATGTAACCGAGCGTCGTAGTGACGCACTCGCTTAATAAAGAAATAAATACACGGTATATTCACAAATTGTCGGGAGCATTTAACACTTTATTAACTTCTTCTGTTACGGTACCGAGTAGCGGACAGCTAGAGTCATCGCGTTAGCCAAGCACGCTATTCCATGCACTGTGGAAGCCCCAGAGGGTCAAAACACACTCACTTCGCGTAGAAACGTCCATCAAACCATTGTCACAATACAACCACAGAAAAGTTTGTTAGTTACAACACGCATACAAGTACAGTGGCTCATTTAACCAAATTATCTACAATTACTACCAATTTGATACGGCACCTAAAAAATAAAATAAACACTCAGCCGAATACAGCAAGTTTATTATTATATGATGAGATGACACGGCAGAGACGCTCCTGAGATTTTCCTCAAAAAGAACCTTCACTTCATTTTCGGTGTTCTAGTTTTACTACTACAACGCTGCACTTAGTTTGTTTACTTTTATTTTGTAAAAATAAAAGAACATTAAGCAATAGCTTGGATGCAGGCCATTTTTTTCCTACAGCACCGCAGAGCTATTCGGTTGTTAAACATATACATTGGATTAATTTGTTCTTATCTAGACAATATCTAGAAATACGGTTTAAGTATCGGTTTGAGACTCGGTATCGGAAAAGATCGGGATCGGGAACAAAAAAACGTGATCGGGACATCCCTAAACATGAGTCCTGACCTCAACCCGATAGAACACCTTTGGGATGAATTCGAGCGGAGTCTGCGAGCCAGGGCTTCTTGTCCAACATCGGTGTTCCCATAAACACACTCCTAATCCTTGTGGAAAGCCTTCCCAGAGGAGTTGAAGCTGTTATAGATGCAAAGGGTGGGTCGACATCGTATTAAACCCTATGGATTAAGAATGGGACGTCGCTCAGGTTCATATGCGTGTGAAGGCAGACGAGCGAATACTTTTGGCAATATGGTGTACGTATTTAGTCGCAAAACTTCAAAAGTCAGGGGGGAGTCGCTAGGCCAGCATGGCATGACAATCCCATACCCACATGCAGCGCTCTTATCCTTCAGCCGCTATCCTCCTCACGAACCCTTTGCAGGATTTCCCTGCGCGTTGTACCGCTAGATTCTCTTTTCTTCTCTTATCTGGTTATTGTGTTGCTAATCTCTGACGCTATATCTGCTTATTGTGTTGTCAGACCTCTGAAGAGTCCTTCTGCGTCTCTGTTCTGTTTTTTTCGGTCCTCTTAAAGGGAGTTAAAAGGCTGATTGAATCTCTCTCTTTGATCGTTGTAACATCTGAGCCGCGGCTTCAGACGTCTTAGCTAAAGCATAATAGCTTTGGGTCAATCATATCCGATAATAACACTATTAAAGGGTATTAAGGCTCCTGGTTGGTTAGCCGTATGCTCTAGAATAAATTCCTTAGGACGAAGCTGAGCGTGAATAGCAGTTTATTAGCACTTAGCTAGCTTGTCTGCTAACTGCTAGTCTGTTTATTGTTGTTTATGCATGTGTTGTTTAAGAAATTAAGACTCTGAAACTAAAACCACACTGGTTCCTACTTGTAAACAGCCTGTGCCAGGGCGTTAGCTGTTAGCTAGTTGCTAATTTGTTAACTCTGTACTAAATTTAGCTATTAAAATAGCAGGTATTCTTGTCTGTATTTGACGTGTATGATTATTATGGACAGTTTGTTAACTAGCCTGCTAAGTTGGCTGGTAAAAACAGACAAACTGGTTTGTCATTCTATTAGCATGACTTGTTTACAGTTTGAATTGTAGGTAAAATGCTAGATTTTCCTCTCAGTCTAGTCATATCCACTTCCTTTACTGCTGGAGGCCTCCACTCTTGACTAACACACTTTTCACTTAACACACTCCTGTTACCGACCGCTTCTTTTCACCCGCACAATGCAGGTTTGTATGGATAGTCGGATAGTCACGCACTGATCTCCATTATCCCCCGTCTATGTACAGGCGCCATCAATTTCTTGTAGAAGAACTCGACTGTCCTAGCATTAGTGCCCATATAGATCTGTCCACTTCATTTGGACGCATCTCTGGTCGTCCATTTCCGTCTCCCCGTCCACCTTTCCACTGTAAACTGGAATTTCTTGCCCCCTAGTGGGTAACAAAATATGAATATGAATTTTTTGGGTGTATGTATATTATGTTTAGCATTATACTGTATTTGGTAGCAATTCACCTCACTTGGTGTTTTTACTTTATGGCTAATGTAGGCGACGAGCATAGCATAAAATAATGTGGTGTATTTAATTTAAAAAAGTATATTGAATTATCTACAGTGGTATTTGAAATCTATAGTCTGAAAAAATAGCCGAGGATGAGGCTAATTCAGCGTGAATCCCAGTTTATTAGCAGTTAGCTAGCTGGTCTGCTAGCTGTCAGTCTGTTTATTGTGTTATTATATAAAAATGGTATATATTTACATAACACAACATATGTAGACATATAGACATACGTCTATTTAAAAAATGGTCTATTATAAAATAACTAATGAAATTGAGACTACATTGGTTTATACCTGTAATCAACCTGTGCTATTGTGCTAACGATTAGCTATAGCTATCAAAATAGCAGGTATTGTGGATGTATAAATAGTATATTTTTACATAACACAACATATGTGGACATATAGACATACGTCTATTTAAAAATTGTCTATTATAAAATAATTAATGGAATTGAGACTACAGTGGTTTCTACCTGTAATCAATCTGTGCTATTGTGCTAACAATTAGCACAATAGCACAGTCTGTTAACTCTGTAGCAACTTTAGCTATTAAAATAGCACGTATTGTGGTTTGTTTTTGACATGTTTGACTAATATAAGGTAATTGTTAATGTAATTAATGTATTTCTAAGTACTAGTTAACTAGTAGTTAGTTAACCAGCTTGCTTAGTTGACTAGCACGTCCTCACGTCTGCGTGATTTTTCTCTCACACACTGCTAGTTGCTAAAACACTGGTCCACCTTAAAAATACTCCGTCTGCAGTTACATGTCAGGTTCAGTAGATGGCGGTTGGAGACCGTGAAATAGGCATTAGAGACGGGGCTTTTCTTAAGGTGGACTGGATGAGTTGTACTAGCACATAAATAAGCTAAGAAAACGCAGTGAAAGGCAGTTTTAACACCGTGGGTCGATCAAAATCACGTAAAATCACGTGAAACTCTGGCGTGGGGTGAAATTAGACCCCTAATTTGACACATATAAGGATTATTATTAATAATTAGTGACATTATGTGCTTTTCAGAATAAAAATACAGTACATGCTTGAATACAAAATACTATCACGGCTAATCAATGCATGGAATCACTCACTCACTAACTTTAAGTGAGCCAATCCACCTGCCGCATTGAATTTGGATTATTTATAAGCTATAAATCATATAAAGTGACTGGTATTGTGGGTGGCGCACATCCACGTAAGTCCTAAAGAATGAAGTTTGATCCTTAGCTCAGTGTCCTTGAGTTTTGTGTCATCTTTCCACATTTGGGTCTTCTTTAGGACCTCTGGTTTTCCCCCATCACCCGAACACACAGAAAGTGGACTGACCACTGCAAAACGATAATACAATTTGAATTTACCATGTACAGTCCATAATATTATTGAAAGATTCAACCA
This sequence comes from Trichomycterus rosablanca, assembly GCF_030014385.1. NCBI lineage: Eukaryota > Metazoa > Chordata > Actinopteri > Siluriformes > Trichomycteridae > Trichomycterus > Trichomycterus rosablanca. The sequence continues at coordinate 30,836,630 of NC_086002.1, forward strand.
ATGCAGAGAAATGAATCAAAGTAAAATCATGTGCTGTATTTTGATGTGTCCACCTTTTTAAAATTGGTTCTGGAAATAATGGGAAGCGTGTTCTCTGGGTGGAAAAGGACAAGGGACCCACGCCGACTGTTAGCAATACCAGGTTTAAACAAAGTTGTGTCCGTGGCAATTGTTTTGCGGTAGCGAAACGTCTTTAGTGTCCAACCCTCCAGTCCATTTCTTTGTGAAGTAGAGGGGATTTGTTTTGAATTTATTCTTGGCTAAGTTCTGTAAATAACAGAGCCTAATCTTCGCGGCTGAGCCCCGCGGCTGATCCCCGCGGCTGATCGGTGACAGGCCGCGCCCTGGTCCCCGCCGGTGGAAGCTAACACGCTAAAGAAGATTAACTTCTCTCTGGCGCTG
>NC_086002.1:30839531-30847031 GCF_030014385.1 Trichomycterus rosablanca
TATTATTTTTATTGTATTATAATATTATTATTATTAATTTAGTATTATTAGGATTATTGTTGTTACTATTATTGTTTTGTTGTTATTATTAATTTAATATTATTAATATTAATTTAATATTGTATAGTAATAATAATAATAATAATAATAATAATAATAATAATAATATGTTCTTTTATTATTATGAATTATTTTTTATTATTATTACCATTATTATTAATTGTATTACTATTACTATTATTATTATTAATAATATTTTATAATTAATAATAATTGGGTGTGATTTGTTAAGCGGGAGGCAGGGAACACCTCGGACAGGTCGCCGGTTGAGCTTGTCGGATGTTCCGTTTAAAAAACAAACTGACCTCTGTGTGACCTTTTCAGCTTTGGAGTGTGTGTGTGTGTGTGTATGGGAATTTGTGCCCGTTCAGTCAAAAGACAACAGCATTCGTTTAGATGGGCGCTGTTTGACGTTGATGAACAGGAAATGGCCTTCCCTAAACTGTTGCTGCAAAGTTGGAAGCATATGACCCGTTAACAACTGTTGGGCCTGAAATGCTTACATTCGAAAAAAATTAGAAGGCGGCGTCCCAATACTTTTTTCCACACAGCAGCACTAGCGCTTTGCTACTGGAAAATGTGGTTAAGCTAATAAAAATCGCTACTCCGCCATCTCTGGCTACGCGCCGCTGCTGTATTAGCTTGTGCGGCGATAATTTATGACCAAACGCGTCCAAAAAAAATCAAGTTCGTTTACGCTTAGCTAACAGACCCAGCGGCGGAATCCGTTCAGCCCCGATCCGTGTGTGTTTACGTGACCTTCGACCCCTCGCCTTCTTCGGGGGTCGAGCGTTTGACTGGAGGAAACCCTGCTGTGTGTCTGGAGACACATAGCGAGGTAGCGTCCTGTACAGCAGCAACGGTAACCAGGGAGAAAAACAGCCGCCCCCACCTAGGTCAGGCCACGGCTGCCTCGACCCCTGACTGGAAGGTTCACACACACACACAAACATTCCTACACAAACACACACACTCCTGGTTCTTCACACCCTCCCGAGTCCTCTCTGATCTCTACACTCTAATAAGTAATGTGTCATTTTTTCTACACAACTACTGTGTCCTGTTGTCTGTAACATGTTTTGTGTCATTTCTGGCCACTTCTTACACAGACACGTAAAGTAACTCCAATAGTTAGTCTAAACATTTATGTGTAGAACTGTGAGAAAATACATTGTTTAAAAATATATATTTATTCAATTTTACTTAAATTTGTTGGATAAAATAATGGCATTTCTGACTAGAAACATAGATTATTTCCCATGGAAGATTAAAAATAAATTAATAAATAAAAATATGCGTTAACCAGTCACATTTCTCCTATCAAGTATATCTGTGTTTCATGGTTGATTCCCTCTTTTTGGACCATGCAAGGAAAGGAGCAGGACTCATCCTTATTGGTAAGATGCAAAAGCAGTGGTTTCAAAATAGTCTAGTATTGAGTATGTTTTATTAATCTTTATTTAGTTCATGTTTATCAGTGTTTTGTTGTGTGTTTTATGAAGTCAAACAAAGCTATAAAAAGTAGGTTTTAACCCTGTGACCTGTTTTAACTTACAATAGACTCACAATTGACTTAGTTAGGTAAAAAAGGAGGCACTGAATTACATTAATATAAACCTAAGTTTGCTTTTCTGTTCCTATTCAGTAATAAATGTTCCGTTAAACCTGACTAGTCTTTCTTTTTATTGGTATTATTTATCGTTAGCTAACTGGCTAACCGTAAATCGGACTTTTAGTTTGGTCAAAATGGCGCCACAACAGAATGACCGTGGATGAGGTTACCATAGCAACCCTCTGTGTTTTCAGTGTTCTCAAGGTAATTTACTTAACTGATCTATTGGGACTGTGTGGTTACAGTGATTGAGTAACATTATTTAAGTTAAATCTCATTATGAGAAGCGAATTTTTATCATTTTAACATTTGTTTTAGCTTCGTTTAGCTCAGCTCGTTTCACCGAATCGGTTCTTTTAAATCATCCGTTTAAACGAATCGAAAAACTGAATCGATTGATTCATTAGTGGTCCTAATGCAGTCGGTTCCGAAGTGCAGAATCGGTTCGGAAGAATCGGTTCTTTAAATCGAATCGTTAGCAACATTGCTTATTGTTATTTACATTTATATTTAGTTTATATTTAGTGTTATTTATAATTATTTATATTTATTATTATTTATATTTAGTGTTATTTATATTTATATTTAGTTTATATATAGTGTTAATTATAATTATTATTATTTATATTTATTATTATTTTTTACTGTTACTTATCTTTAGCTTAATTTATATTTAGTGTTATGTATTGTTAGTGTTTTTATATTTAGTTTTTTATATTTATATTTAGTTTTTTTATATGTATATTTAGTTTTTTATATTGATATTTCGTTTTATTTTAGTGTATTTTTTACTGTTATTTATATTTTGTTTTACTTATATTTAGTGATATTTCTTTGTAGTGTTTTTATGTTTAAATGTTATTTTTATGTCTATATTAAATGTTTTATATTTATATTTAGTGTTTTTATATTTATAGTGTTTTAATATTTATATTTAGTGTTTTTATATTTATATTTAGTGTTATTTATATTTAGTGTTTTTATTTTTATATTTAGTGTTATTTATATTTAGTGTTCTTATTTTTATATTTAGTGTTATTTGTATTTATATTTAGTGTTATTTATATTTATTGTTTTTATATTCATATTTAGTTTTTTATATTTATATTCAGTTTTTTTATATTTATATTTAGTTATTTACAATAATAGTTAGTGTTATTTATATTTAGTGTTATTTATATTTAGTGTTTTAATGTTTATATTTAGTTTTTTATATTTATATTTAGTGTTATTTATATTTAGTGTTTAAATTTTTATATTTATTGTTCTTATATTTATATTTAGTTTTTTATATTTATATTTAGTGTTATTTATATTTATTGTTCTTATATTAATATTTAGTGTTTTATATTCATTTAGTGTTGTATTCCTCGACGCAGTGGTAGACTGTGTTAAATGATGACGGTTTTCTGAAGTACTCTTTACCCAATGTGACAAAATTCATCATGGTAGCACAGCGATTTTTTGATAAATGATTGGCATTGCCCTACTGAAGTTTGGAACACGGTGGTTAGCCAGGACCCATCGTTGCTTGTACAGACCGACCCTTTGGTGGGTCCTCCATTCATACCCAATCACAGATTCCTCTCTTCACACACACACACACACACACACACACACACACACACACACACACACACACACACACACACACATATTTAAACACCTTAACACCCCTGAACACAATCAGCCTTTGTTCGTCTCTCCCCTATTACCACGTTTCAGCGAGATCTCCGCGCTCGAGCGGCGTGAAGGGCGGAGTCTTAAATACCCCGTTGTGCTGGGCAGGTCTCCGGGTGCCTCGCCGGAGGGCATGTAAGTCAGCGAGGCGCTTCCTCCGCCTGAGCTGCCAGATGACATGTTGTCAGATGCGGCCGATAATGACGGTTTCCTACAGATACCCTGATGCCACGGGGTGCTCTGTGTGGTCCTCCGCGGGACAGGTACGTGTGGATTCACACCTGAACGGGCACTCAAAGGAGGCATTGTTCACTTCACACACTGTACTGTACACACTGTAAAGGCCTGGCTTTTAATACACGTATTATATGATCTAATTATTTATTTACATTTATTCATATTCATTATTATTATTAATATGTAATTCATTCATTATGTTTTATTATTATACGTTACGAGCTGAGTGCAGAAATATATACAAAGCTGAATACACTATATGTCCAAAAATATTCTGATAAAATAACCTGACCGTGACCTCTATGTGACCTCTTTATATTTAGTGTTATTTATATTTAATGTTATTTATATTTAATGTTATTTATATTGAATTTTATTTATATTTAGTTATATTTATATTTAGTGTTATTTATATTTAGTTATTTTATAGTGTTATTTATATTTAGTGTTATTTTATAAAGTTATTTATATTTAGTGTTATTTATATTTAGTGTTATTTTATAAAGTTTTTATATTTAGTGTTATTTATATTTAGTGTTATTTATATTTAGTGTTATTTATATTTAGTGTTATTTTAAAAAGTTATTTATATTTAGTGTTATTTTATAGTGTTATTTATATTTAGTGTTTTTTATATTTAGTGTTATTTTATAAAGTTATTTATATTTAGTGTTATTAATATTTAGTATTATTTATATATATTGTTGTTTTATAAAGTTATTTATATTTAGTGTTATTTTATAATGTTTTTTATATTAGTGTTATTTATATTTAGTATTTTTTATATTTAATGTTATTTAAATGTAGTTTTATTTATATTTAGTGTTTTTTTTTTTAATTATTTATATTCAGTGTTATTTATATTCAGTGTTTTTTATATTTAGTGTTATTTATATTTAGTGTTATTTATATTTAGTGTTTTTTATATTTAGTGTTATTTTAAAAAGTTATTTATATTTAGTGGTATTTATATTTAGTGTTATTTTAAAAAGTTATTTATATTCAGTGTTATTTACATTTAGTGTTATTTATATTCAGTGTTATTTATATTTAGTGTTATTTTTTAAAGTTATTTATATTGTGTTATTTATATTTAGTGTTATTTTGTAGTGTTATTAATATTTAGTGTTTTATATTTAGTGTTATTTTAAAAAGTTATTTATATTTAGTGTTATTTATGTTTAGTGTTATTTATATTTAGTGTTATTTATATTTAGTGTTGTTTTATAAAGTTATTCATATTTAGTGTTATTTTATAGTGTTTTTTATATTTAATGTTATTTATATTTAATGTTATTTAAATGTAGTTTTATTTATATTTAGTGGTATTTATATTTAATGTTATTTATATGTAGTGTTGTTTTTACAGTTGTTTTTATTTATATGTAGTTCACCTGCTACCGAGCTTCTTGTCAGCTCATGTGACCCATCTGAGACGGAGCAAAATTGGTTGCAGTCGTTCCACCGTTTTGGCGCAGGTGCCGAGCCGCATGGGGCTGCAGGCGAGAAACACGCGCCGACACGCCGAGGCGGGAGAGAACTCGACTGGAGCGCGTCATCCTCATCCACGAAGACTTCTGACTTCTGTCGAGGACGTCGTGTGTAAAAAACCAACCGCATTAAAATAGACTGACCTCGACTATAGCAACAGTTGATCCTGTGTTTGTGTATGGGAATTTGTCAATTTGCCATTTAGTCAAAAGATGACAATATTCGTATGGCTGGTCACACTAGGGAGGACCAGGGAGGCAGCGAATCCAAATGAATCATGAGTCATTTGGTGAGTCAGTTAAAAATTAGCACCGATTCAAGTCTTGACTCCGGCGCAAACCGTAGTCGACCGCAACCGTGCGTTACTGATATTTACGATTATACATTACGATTGTATTATTTAGATTTTAACGGTGCAGAGCTGACGTCGGATAAAAGTTAGCATTCTGGCGCTAATCGGCATCCTTGAACAGTCGTAGGCGCAGGCCGACAATTTTCCGACAGTGAAATTTACGATTTTCACGAACATTCTGTAGCTGTTTTTAAATTAGCAAATGTTAGCGAGCTAGCTAGCGAGCTGTTAGCATGTATCGTGTTCGCCATAAATTGGTGCGGAATGAACCGAAAATTCCTCCAGGAAACCAAAACTTTGTGTACGTCGGGATGTTTTCCGTTCAGACAGGTCATGTTTGCTAATTTTACTATAAAAATTGAATGACGTTTCCGTCTTTTCTAGCTAGCGTATGCTTTAAATCCAGACAAATCCGATGTTTTCGTTTATTTAAGCACAAACGAGGAAAAATAAATACACATTCCAACGTATAAAGCATCCGTCATCAAGCACATAAAGCGCACGCTTAATAATCACACAGGCAGCGTTTAGCGCTCGTCCCTTTCGGCTAAAATTCCGCTTTAATTAAAGTGTCGGCAGCGGCAAAACAATCCCGCACTGTCATCTCCTTCTGAGCTAGACGTTTAAAAACAGACACCTGAAGACGTCGTAGGAAGGTTTGGAACGCCCCCCCCCCCCCCCCCCCCCCTTCCCCACCTCCAGAGAACACAATGGTGGATTTATTCTCGGGGAATTAGCGGGCATGTGCATTTTGGATAGAGCTACACTAGCTTCAAATTCCTTGAAGTTTAAATCAAGGAATACTAGCTACTAACCAGTAACCAATCACATGGTCCAATTGTGTTTGTTTTGTGTACACGCCCCTTGACTCCTCCCACTTTTTCTGATTTGTCCTTGCGTCTGTATTATTATTATTATTATTATAACCTTATTATTATTATTGTTATTATTATTACTCTTATTATTTTATTATTATTATTATAATTATTATTATAATAATAATTATTATTATTTATACTATTATTATTATTATTAATTATTATTATTATTATTATTATTATTATTATTATTTTTATTATCACTATTATTATTATTCACATTATTATTATTATTATTATTATTATTATTATTACCTTATTATTGTTATTATTATTACTATTATTATTTATATTATTACTATTATTATTATTACTATTATTATTATTCATTTTATTATTATTATTACCTTATTATTGCTATTATTATTACTACTATTATTTATATTATTACTATTATTATTCATATTATTATTATTACCTTATTATTGTTATTATTATTACTATTATTATTAATATTATTATTATTATTACTATTATTATTCATATTATTATTATTAATACTACCTTATTATTGTTATTATTATTACTATTATTATTAATATATTATTATTATTACTATTATTATTCATATTATTATTATTATTACCTTATTATTGTTATTATTATTACTATTATGATTAATATTATTACTATTATTATTCATATTGTTGTTGTTATTATTTTTACTATTGTTATTAATATTATTATTATTATTACTATTATTATTAATTTTATTATTATTACCTTATTATTGTTATTATTATTACTATTATGATTAATATTATTACTATTATTATTCATATTGTTATAGTTATTATTATTACTATTATTTTTAATATTATTACGTAATTGGCAAATTGGGAGAAAAAGGGAGAAAATTTTTTTCTAAACGGGCACAAATTCCCATACACACACACACACTTCGGAGCCCCGCGACGTCTCTTTCTCTTTCTGGAAGGAATTGTGAACGCCGAGTCCTGACGGTACGGTCCAGATCTCTAACGTATCCGGCGAGTGCGGGGATGGAAACCACGATTTGAGACGTTTCCGCTTCACCTCGTCCGACCTCGGTTTTTTGTGTGTGTTTGTGTGCTGAAGGAAGAAAAGAGAGGGAAAGTGGAGTGAGTCCCTGTCCTCACGTTACCCCGCTGAACCTTTCCACTGGTTTATAACCAGTCCATAAATCCTACCGTGCTACAGGTATTTACCGT
>NC_086002.1:31207031-31312031 GCF_030014385.1 Trichomycterus rosablanca
AGCTAAAATGATCACACACAGGTCGCGTTTTAATACCGTTTTTGTTTTGGTCAGGCGTCCAAATACTTTTGACCCGGACTCGTCCTGTATCGCGCTTTATCCCGCAGCGCCCTCTGCTGGTACCGAGCTGTAAAAGCGGCTCAGGTTGACGCATGCGCAGTGCGTCCTATACAGGCTCACTAATTAGCAATAAACAGCAGGTGATTCCTGACAAACGAGTCGCTGAATTTAACTTTATACAAATAATTTCTTACTTTATTATTAATATTACGACATTATTACACTTTATATTCGCTTTATTACGAGGTAAAAGATGCAACGGAGCGGTTTATTGTGCAAACTTTGCAGTTTCTTAATAATACATATTGCGTCCGAGGTAAAACCTCAAATGGTAAATATTATTAATGTTCTAATTTTACTACTTATTATTATAATAATAATTATTATTTAGTTTTTATTACATATCTTACATCCTGCTGTTGTTTTTTTAGGTGGATGAATATGATGGATACACGTCTGCAAGTAAACATTTTTATTTATTAAGTTTGTTTAAGTAATAATTACAATTTATTACTTAAAAATTAATACATATGAAGGTAAAATAAAGGTTTTGTAGCTGTTTTTGACTCTTCAGTTTACATTTGGCTTATTTTTTCTCGTTTTTTGTCAATAAACATCCAAAAATGAATAAAATTTAGTGTATTTGATTGTATAGCGGTACCTTGAAACTCGACGTCAGTCGGTTCTGGGAGTAGTGTCGAGTTTTAAGGTATTTTTTCCCATAAGGATGTTTGGGAAACCTTATATTTGAGTCTAATGTAAAACAATGAGGTAGTTTTTGACACGTATACACTGAAAATAACACAAATATAATATAACACACTGAAATACAGTTATTCTTAATAGTGTAGATGCTTGATGACGAGCGATTAGTGGAGGAACTTATGAGCAGTAATAATGAAGAGAAGTTTAGTGCTCCTGTCTCCTTCTTTTACTACATTAAACCACGTTAAGCTTTATTTTGAACCAGAAGCGTTTTAGACTCGAGCTGTAACACAAGTTTAAAAGTGAAACAGCGAGGAAAATCCAGATGAACACAGATACACGTGGAGCTGTGACACCGGATCTGACGCTTATTCCACACTGATGCAGATTCGTCTCACGTTCTCACTTGGATGCCGTTTTACAGCTCGAGCCGAGCGCCGGACAAAGCGGCCGTTTGTCGCGCACCACCGCCAAGTTGGCACAGTTGGACCCCTGAGCAAGGCTCTTAAATCCTAGTTGAAGACTTCACGGTTGTGAGTCGCATTTGGACAAAAGCGTATTAGCTTTAGAATTCTAGAACCGACGTAAACAGGTTTGGGAATTGCCCGTGTGTATAGGGGCAGCCGTGGCGGATCTCCATCGACCCCTTCTTATTCTTCTTATCTTACACGCCCCCTTTTCCCCCCCACCCAATCCTCATTGCACAATTTCAAGACGACGGTTTTACGGGTTTGTTTGAGTCCCGACCTCAATCACGTCGAACATCTGAGGGACGAACCGGCTCACAATTTTTGAGCCAATTTTTTTATTTATTTATTTATTTTTGGTCTGCGTACCAGACTTGGGAGAGTTTTTATCCCGGATGCCCGTCCTGACTCCCAACTAATTCTATCAGGGCTTGGGACCTGCGCTGAGAGCGCATCGACAAGTGTGTCTCCTGATAGCTAGGCTGTTTCGCCGTCCCTCTCCAGACGGTCGATAGCGCCTCTGAGATTCGAACCTTGGATCCCAGATCTCAGCAGTACTGCTGATGTGTAGATTTTTGGACAGTAGTAGTAGAGCTATATAAATTCTACAAAAATTACATTTACGGCATTTAGCAGACTCTGTTAAGTGTTAAGGGCCTTGCTCAGGGGCCCAAAAGTGGCAACTTTGCAGTGAAGGGGCTTAAACTGGCAACCTTCTGATTACTAGTCCATTATTATTGTTATTATTCCCTCCTGCCGTCAGGGTTCCAGGAGAGCGGCGCCTTCTACGCCCTGCAGAGCTGCCACCAGATCCTCCACGGCGACGCCGGCGAGTTCTTCTCCCCGGACTACCTCTGCTCCCACCCCCCGCTCTGGTGCAACTGGACCGTCCGGGCGCCGCGCGGTATGCGGGTGCGGCTCTACCTGGAGGACCTGACGCCGGAGAGCGCCTGCGGACGCAAGACGGACCAGGTCCACCTGGACGAGCCCCCGGCGCCGGGCGCGGAGAGCCGCGTCCTGGAGCGCTGCTGGAGGAGCGCCGTGTTCACCTCGGCGTCCGACGTGGTCCACGTGGTGCAGCTCATCAGCCCCAACCCCGAGCCGCCGCACAGGGGGTTCTACGGGGCGTACCGGGCTCTCGGGACGGCGGAGATCCCCGCGGTTCAGTCCGTGGATCATGGCGAGCATGGTAAGTCCCTTTTTCTACCCATTTAGTCATAGCCAATGACTCTTCCACTGCTAGGGACGCCCTAGGTGGGTGTATTCGCCCGGCACATGCGTCCTCCAGTCCTTTGTATTGACCCATACTGTTAAGCCCAGCTGTTACGGTATCGCACAAGTAATCGGAAGGTTGCTGGTTCAATCCCCACTACTCCTACTGTCGGGCCCTTGAGCGAGGCCCTTAACCCTCTAAGTGCTTGCACTGTATTGGTCATAACAGGCACCTCGGGCTTGTTTGGAAGCTGCACGGCATCCCTGGAGCCGAGAGGGTTAAGGGCCTCGCTCAAGGGCCCAACAGTGGCTGCATGGCAGAGCCAGGATTTGAACTCTCAACCTTTCAATTGATAACCCAACCTCCCGACCTCAATCACGTCGAACATCTGAGGGATGAATTTTGTATTTATTTATTTTTATTTATTTATTTTTATTTATTTATTTTTTTAAATAATTTATTTATTATTTTTATTTATTTTTATTTATTTTTATTTATTTATTATTTATTTATTTTTAATAATTTATTTATTTATTTATTTTTTAAAATAATTTTGTATTTATTTATAATTTTTCTCCCGATTTTTAGTGCGTCCAATTTTCACCCAATCGCGTTACGCTTCCTCTCTACTGGTGCTGACCCCCCCGGCCCCGATTGAGGAGAGCTAGACTGTCACACACCCCCTCCGACACGTGAGCAGTACCCGAATGCATGTTTTCACCTGCACCAGCCGAGTTCACATGCGAATCAGCCCTGTGTACGGAGAGCCACACCCTGATCAGAATTATCCCTATCCGGCCCCTCACCCCGAATGAACGACAGCCAAACGTTGTTCATGTGGCCGCCCAGCCCAGCCGGATGGCAGAGCCGAGATTCGATACAATGTGTTCGAGATCCCGGCTCTGGTGTGCTAGTGTGTTTTACCGCTGCGCCACCTGAGCGGCCTCCGCTCTGCCTCCGCTTTCTATCCAACATCCGTCCCCGGCTTCAGAAACACTCTTACTCTCTGAAGTTGACCGGGATTCCATATTAATGTCCATGGCACGGTCAGGTGACCACAAACTTTCAGCCATATGCTATACCTGTCAGTAATGAAGCCAAATTATTATTCAAAAATATGTGTGTGTGTGTGTTTAGTACCACAGGCGACAAATGACGAAGAAGAATCTAAACCAGACGAGTCTGATACACTCCCCGGAGAGCAAAGCATCTCGAACGAATTTCCTCCTCAGACGGAAAGTCTAGACGACGCTCACGCGGAGCGTTTGAATCGAATCGACCCCTGGACCAATCAGAGATCAGCTCTCACTACAGCATCGTGGAACGAAAATTCTGGCGAGATTCGTAAAACCAGGGCGAAATCTGGCAACCCCAACCGGACGAGCGACCCAAACCCCTTTGCTCCGCCTCATTCTGCCACGCCCACGTCCGGCGGCGTCACACTGCACAGACACGAGCTAGAACCGGATCCAACGTGGTCGTCTACCGCACGCCCTACCGCCGCGGTGACGTCCGCCTCGGCGGTGAGCGAGAGCGCTGGAACGTCAGAAGAGCATGATGGGAGTTCTCCTGGGGACGGAACGAAAGCAGCCAAAAGGAGAAAGCAGTCGAACAAAATAAAAGGTAAAACGTTTTATTATGATTATTATTATATACACCGATCAGTCATAACATTAAAACCACCTCACTGTCCATGTTATCAGCTCCACCTACCATATAGAAGCACTTTGTAGTTCTACAATTACTGACTGTAGTCCATCTGTTTCTCTACATGCTTTTTTAACCTGCTTTCACCCTGTTCTTCAATGGTCAGGACCCCCACAGGACCACCACAGAGCAGGTATTATTTAGGTGGTGGATCATTCTCAGCACTGCAGTGACACTGACATGGTGCTGGTGTGCTAGTGTGTGTTGTGCTGGTACGAGTGGATCAGACACTGTGTCCACTCACTGTCCACTCTATCAGACACTCTAACCTAGTTGGTCCACCTTGTAGAGGTCATCTATTGCTGCTGTTTGAGTCGGTCATCTTCTAGATCTTCATCGGCGGTCACAGGACGCCGCCCACGGGGCGCTGGCGGCTGGATGTTTTTGGTTGGTGGACTATTCTCAGTCCAGCAGTGACAGTGAAGTGTCCACTCATACCAGCACAACACACACTAACACACCAGCACCATGTCAGTGTCACTGCAGTGCTGAGAATGATCCACCACTTAAATAATACCTGCTCTGTGGTGGTCCTGTGGGGGTCCTGACCATTGAAGAACAGAGTGAAAGCAGGTTAAAAACAGATGGACTACAGTCAGTAATTGTAAAACTACAAAGTGCTTCTATATGGTAAGTGGAGCTGATAAAATGGACAGTGAGTGTAGAAACAAAGAGGTGGTTTTAATGTTATGCCTGATCGGTGTACATGTATATCAAAGTTTAACGGCTGATTTTGGTCACATGGGAAGCAAATTCCGATCTGATTGGATAGCGTGGGAGTAACGGTCAGGACAACAGTTAATGAAACGTTCCACAATAAGGCGGGCGAACTGGTAGCAGGTGAGGGAATCATGATCAGGTATAAAAGAAGGATCCACCAAAGCAAAGTCTTTTACCGTCTACCGTCCATAATATGGTGAAAAGATCCTGGGAATCTGTAGAGGGGCTTGTGGGGAAAAATGAGGACAGCACATCCAACATGATAATCGGTATTAATCTGCATTTATTTTCTCTATCCGCTTCAGTCTGGTTAAGGCTGGACACGCCTTACCGAACCCTGTAACGTAGGTGCCGCGCCACCATACGCCCGGTCCTTTCACATTAGCTAACAGACGTCTGAACTGACACGAATCGTATTTTTGCAGACGAATCGGCTCCGGTTCAGAACCGCAGACCGCTCGGCTCGAACCCTGCGGCTCCCACTCACCCGACGCGGCCCACATCTACACACGCCCCGTCTTCTAACCGGGCGGAACCGGATCTCGCTCGCTCTCCCGATGACCCTGCTGCAGCCACGGCGACGTCCGCCTCGGCGATGAGCGAGGGCGCTGGAGAGCATGATGGGAGTTCTCCAGGGGACGGAACGGAAGCAGCCGAAAGGAGAGAACCAGGTGTGTAAAATACATCAGAATTCATTCATTCATTCATTCATTAATAACCAGGCGTTTGGGTGGCGCCCTAGTAAAGTACACTAGCTGATTACTGCGCTACTGTGTGTCTGCACTAACCTAATTGGCTGATGTTTAAGGGGGGCGTGTCTCAACTGCGGGCCGCCTCATCATCCTGTCCTTCTCTATAGAAGGTGTTTATGTTTAGTATGTGTTTATTGAGGTGTGTATTATGTCTGTTGAGGTGTGTATTATGTCTAGTATGTGTTTGTTGAGGTGTGTATTATGTCTGTTGAGGTGTGTATTATGTCTAGTATGTGTTTGTTGAGGTGTTTATTATGTCTAGTATGTGTTTGTTGAGGTGTGTATTATGTCTAGTATGTGTTTGTTGAGGTGTTTATGTTTAGTATGTGTTTGTTGAGGTGTGTTATGTCTGAGGTGTGTATTATGTCTAGTATGTGTTTGTTGAGGTGTGTATTATGTCTGTTGAGGTGTGTATTATGTCTAGTATGTGTTTGTTGAGGTGTTTATTATGTCTAGTATGTGTTTGTTGAGGTGTTTATTATGTCTAGTATGTGTTTGTTGGGGTGTTTATTATGTCTAGTATGTGTTTGTTGAGGTGTGTATTATGTCTGTTGAGGTGTGTATTATGTCTAGTATGTGTTTGTTGAGGTGTTTATTATGTCTAGTATGTGTTTGTTGAGGTGTGTATCATGTCTAGTATGTGTTTGTTGAGGTGTTTATTATGTCTAGTATGTGTTTGTTGAGGTGTGTATCATGTCTAGTATGTGTTTGTTGAGGTGTTTATTATGTCTAGTATGTGTTTGTTGAGGTGTGTATTATGTCTGTTGAGGTGTGTATTATGTCTAGTATGTGTTTGTTGAGGTGTGTATTATGTCTGTTGAGGTGTGTATTATGTCTAGTATGTGTTTGTTGAGGTGTTTATTATGTCTAGTATGTGTTTGTTGAGGTGTGTATTATGTCTGTTGAGGTGTGTATTATGTCTAGTATGTGTTTGTTGAGGTGTGTATTATGTCTGTTGAGGTGTGTATTATGTCTAGTATGTGTTTGTTGAGGTGTTTATTATGTCTAGTATGTGTTTGTTGAGGTGTGTATTATGTCTGTTGAGGTGTGTATTATGTCTAGTATGTGTTTGTTGAGGTGTGTATTATGTCTAGTATGTGTTTGTTGAGGTGTTTATTATGTCTAGTATGTGTTTGTTGAGGTGTGTTATGTCTGTTGAGGTGTTTATTATGTCTAGTATGTGTTTGTTGAGGTGTTTATTATGTCTAGTATGTGTTTGTTGAGGTGTGTTATGTCTGTTGAGGTGTTTATTATGTCTAGTATGTGTTTGTTGAGGTGTGTTATGTCTGTTGAGGTGTTTATTATGTCTAGTATGTGTTTGTTGAGGTGTGTTATGTCTGTTGAGGTGTTTATTATGTCTAGTATGTGTTTGTTGAGGTGTTTATTATGTCTAGTATGTGTTTGTTGAGGTGTGTTATGTCTGTTGAGGTGTTTATTATGTCTAGTATGTGTTCGGGTCCTTTCTGTGTGGAGTTTGCATGTTCTCCCCGTGTCTGTGTGGGTTTCCTCTGGG
Organism: Trichomycterus rosablanca; assembly: GCF_030014385.1. Lineage (NCBI taxonomy): Eukaryota > Metazoa > Chordata > Actinopteri > Siluriformes > Trichomycteridae > Trichomycterus > Trichomycterus rosablanca. Next base: position 31,214,169 of record NC_086002.1, read on the forward strand.
AGCTCCGGTTTCCTCCCACAGTCCAAAAACATGCAGTCAGGTTAACTGGAGACACTGAATTGCCCTATGGGTGTGTGGGTGTGTGTGTGTGTGTGTGTGTGTGGGGACTGGCGCCCCGTCCAGGGTGTTACTGTGTGCCTTGCCCCCATTGAAAAGCTGGGATAGGCTCCAGCACCCCCAGAAGACACTCAAAAAAAAGTCGGGACAAAAGTTGATAAAATATTCCACAATAAGCAGGTGAGAGAATCATGATCGGGTATAAAAGGATCCACCAATGAATCAGTCTGTACAAGCAATGATGGGCGTGGCTCACCACCGTGTTCCAAACTTTAGGAAATCACCAGTCAGTTCAGCAAGATTGCGAATAATTTCACTGTCTACCGTCCATAATATTGTGACAAGATGCAGGGACTCGTGACATTTCAGCTTTCATACGTCATGCTACTGTGATGAATGTGGCCACGTGGGCGCTTCAGAAAACCGTTGTTGCCTAAAACGGTCCGCCGCTGCATCAAGAAATGCAGCTCTATCAGACACGATCGGCCACTAGTCTGCTGGGCGGGAGGGGTCCAGACTAAAAAGGGGGCGGGGACTTTGACGCTGTATAAGGATGCATCGTTTTTTGGGGTGCCGTCTACACCCCATTCTTACGCTTTCTGTTTTTCTTACGTCCACAGAAAAATCCCTCCCGGTTCGGAATTCCAAAAGTGCACCTAAACCCCCACACCTGCCCGGAGGTGAGAGGTTTTATCCTCAACCCCATGGGTAATTTATCCTCCTGTTATATATATTCGGGTGATCTCGTGTGTGTGTGTGTGCTTTTAAATCAGGTGTGTTGCTGGAGGTGACGGTGGAGGTCCGTCCGGACGGCGGTCCCAAACGCGACTGGGATGACGTCAAGAGTCCGTACGCAGCTGCCGTGGAAGCCATGGTCACGAAAATCACACTTCTGATCATTTAAGCACAATTACAAACAAGATATTATTTACTGTTGTGTAGAATTACCGACTCATTCTGAACCACTCTGGTTTGGTTTATTTGTGGACAGATCGTAAAATCGGCGGAGAATCTCCACCTGAAGAGCATTTCATCCAAACGATCTAAAAGGTAGGTGTTCCGATTCACTCCGCCTGTGGGTTTTGCAGTGTTGGGCTCTCTGTACACCCATACACACACACACACCTTTCAGGTTGAGTGAAGGAGCGCTGTTCATCGTGTGGGTGCAGTTCGGTGAGGCCGAAGACGACGGCCACACCTACGCGGTTCTCCAGTCCGGCCTGCTACGGCTACAGGGACGAAGCGTCGAGCCTCCCGACGTCACCGGCCGCCTCGTCGTCCTGTCCGTCTCTATAGAAGGTGTCTGTTATGTCTAGTATGTGTTTATTGGTGTTTGTTATGTCTGTTGAGGTGTTTGTTGAGGTGTTTATTATGTCTAGTATGTGTTTGTTGAGGTGTTTATTGTGTCTAGTATGTGTTTAAGGTGGGTTTTTTTTGTCTGTTGAGGTGTTTGTGTCTAGTATGTTTGTTGATGTGTCTGTTGAGGTGTTTATTGTGTCTAGTATGTGTTTGTTGAGGTGTTTTTTTTGTCTGTTGTGTTTATTGTCTAGTGTGTTTGTTGAGGTGTTTTTTTATGTCTGTTGAGGTGTTTATTGTGTCTAGTGTGTTTGTTGAGGTGTTTATTATGTCTAGTATGTGTTTGTTGAGGTTTTTTTTGTCTGTTGTGTTTATTGTGTCTAGTATGTGTTTGTTGAGGTGTTTTTTTTGTCTTGTGTTTATTGTCTAGTGTGTTTGTTGAGGTGTTTTTTTATGTCTAGTATGTGTTTGTTGAGGTGTTTTTTTTTGTCTGTTGTGTTTATTGTCTAGTGTGTTTGTTGAGGTGTTTTTTATGTCTGTTGAGGTGTTTATTGTGTCTAGTGTGTTTGTTGAGGTGTTTATTATGTCTAGTATGTGTTTGTTGAGGTTTTTTTTGTCTGTTGTGTTTATTGTGTCGTGTGTTTGTTGAGGTGTTTTTTTTGTCTGTTTAGGTGTTTATTGTGTCTAGTGTGTTTGTTGAGGTGTTTATTATGTCTAGTATGTGTTTGTTGAGGTGTTTATTGTGTCTGTTGTGTTTATTATGTCTAGTATGTGTTTGTTGAGGTGTTTTTTATGTCTGTTGAGGTGTTTATTGTGTCTAGTGTGTTTGTTGAGGTGTTTATTATGTCTAGTATGTGTTTGTTGAGGTTTTTTTTGTCTCTTGTGTTTATTGTGTCTAGTGTGTTTGTTGAGGTGTTTTTTTATGTCTGTTAAGGTGTTTATTGTGTCTAGTATGTGTTTGTTGAGGTGTTTTTTATGCCTGTTGAGGTGTTTATTGTGTCTAGTATGTGTTTGTTGAGGTGTTTATTGTGTCTAGTATGTTTGTTGAGGTGTCTGTTGAGGTGTTTATTGTGTCTAGTATGTGTTTGTTGAGGTGTTTTTTGTGTCTAGTATGTGTTTGTTGAGGTGTTTATTGTGTCTAGTATGTGTTTGTTGAGGTGTTTATTGTGTCTAGTATGTGTTTGTTGAGGTGTTTTTTTTGTCTGTTGTGTTTTTTGTGTCTAGTGTGTTTGTTGAGGTGTTTTTTATGTCTGTTGAGGTGTTTATTGTGTCTAGTATGTATTTGTTGGAATGTTTATTATGTCTTTTGAGGTGTTTATTGTGTCTAGTATGTGTTTGTTGGGGGTGTTTATGATGTCTAGTATGTGTTTGTTGGGGGTGTTTATGATGTCTAGTATGTGTTTGTTGGGGGTGTTTATGATGTCTAGTATGTGTTTGTTGGGGTGTTTATGATGTCTAGTATGTGTTTGTTGGGGGTGTTTGATGTTTAGTATGTGTTTGTTGAGGTGTTTATTGTGTCTAGTATGTGTTTGTTGGGGTGTTCATGATGTCTATTATGTGTTTGTTGGGGGTGTTTATGATGTCTAGTATGTGTTTGTTGGGGGTGTTTATGATGTCTAGTATGTGTTTGTTGGGGGTGTTTATGATGTCTAGTATGTGTTTGTTGGGGTGTTTATGATGTCTAGTATGTGTTTGTTGGGGGTGTTTGATGTTTAGTATGTGTTTGTTGAGGTGTTTATTGTGTCTAGTATGTGTTTGTTGGGGTGTTCATGATGTCTATTATGTGTTTGTTGGGGGTGTTTATGATGTCTAGTATGTGTTTGTTGGGGGTGTTTATGATGTCTAGTATGTGTTTGTTGAGGTGTTTATTGTGTCTTGTATGTGTTTGTTGAGGTGTTTATGATGTCTTGTATGTGTTTGTTGGGGGTGTTTATGATGTCTAGTATGTGTTCGTTGGGGGTGTTTATGATGTCTAGTATGTGTTTGTTGAGGTGTTTATGATGTCTAGTATGTGTTTGTTGAGGTGTTTATTGTGTCTAGTATGTGTTTGTTGAGGTGTTTATTGTGTCTTGTATGTGTTTGTTGAGGTGTTTATGATGTTTAGTATGTGTTTGTTGAGGTGTTTATTGTGTCTAGTATGTGTTTGTTGAGGTGTTTATTGTGTCTAGTATGTGTTTGTTGAGGTGTTTATTGTGTCTAGTATGTGTTTGTTGAGGTGTTTATGATGTTTAATATGTGTTTGTTGAGGTGTTTATTGTGTCTAGTATGTGTTTGTTGAGGTGTTTATTGTGTCTAGTATGTGTTTGTTGAGGTGTTTATTGTGTCTAGTATGTGTTTGTTGAGGTGTTTATTGTGTCTAGTATGTGTTTGTTGAGGTGTTTATTGTGTCTAGTATGTGTTTGTTGAGGTGTTTATTGTGTCTAGTATGTGTTTGTTGAGGTGTTTATTGTGTCTAGTATGTGTTTGTTGAGGTGTTTATGATGTCTAGTATGTGTTTGTTGGGGGTGTTTATGATGTCTAGTATGTGTTTGTTGGGGTGTTTATTGTGTCTTGTATGTGTACATCTGCGCATCCTCCCCAGATATCGACGAGTGCCGGACCCGGCTGGCGACGTGCGACGTCCACGCCGAGTGCGTCAACGAGTTCGGCTCCTACTCCTGCCTCTGTCTCCACGGTTACAGTCCCGGCCTGGGCGGGGCCGTGTGCGTGAAGCCTCACAGCGACGGTAAGACGTCGAGACGTGGAGTCAGACAGACGCACAGCGCACTCAGTTTATATCCATACAACCAAAAAACTAAGTGTATTCAAATAACGTGGCTTTCAAGTATATCTGTGGGAATTTGTGCCCGTTCAGTCTAAAGAGTCTGGCACTCATATGGCCAGAGTTTCTTTAAACCGAGCTCGTGTTGTGCAGGGGGGCCTTCCCTAAACTGTTGCCTCAATATTGGAATCATATAATTTCATATGTGACACATTTATGCTTGCTAGTGGCGGCCTCTGCAGGCCGGTCGAGGAACTGCACAGAGACTATAAATAACGGAGAGCAGTGCGTGAATCTAAGTACGCCATACTGATCTCTGTTGAAAAGAAGAGGCTACCAGGTATGACCCCGCCCTTCTCGGTCAGGTTAAGGGGGTCTGCAGGGTTAGGGTCTCCAATAGTTTTGGTTCTATGCTGTAATAAATACCGGAAATGGTGGTGTTCCAAAACTTGTGGACGTTTAGTAAACGTTGGTATCATTTCTCTGTGTCCAGACTGCAGCAGGACGTCGCTCCTCCTGTCCGTCCTGTGTTTCCTGCTCTGCACGCTGACCGCTCTGGTTCTAGCCGCGCTGCTGCTGCTGTACCGCCGTTACCACCGCGGCAGATTCCTCCCTCGCTGCCCGTACAGCAGCAGTACCAGCTTCACCGCCACCGACATCGACAACAACCACCCCGAAAGAAACGTGGGCTCTTCCTCCGGACCGCCTCCGCCCGCACCAACGCTCCATCTGCTCCGCTTCAGCTCTCTGACTCCCCCTAAAGGATCGGAGGGGAAACCACCGGCAGGGAAACTCTGAACGGGTTCGACGTCTACTGGATCACCGGGTTTAACTTTATTTATTATTATTTATTTTATTTACGTGTCGTAAATCATTGTTAAATGATCAAACGTGTATGTGATATATTTCTGTTAAGGAATTAGGATTCCTTGTTTGTGATAAAGCGCTAGCTTTAGCATTCGTTTGCTAATATTTTTGGATGTTTTAAGTTCATGTTGATGTATTATTGTCGCTTACATAAAGAGTCGGACCTGAAACCGCTCTGCTGTCCTGTCCCAAGTTTGTTTGTTCTTCGCAACCGCTGCAATTACGACCTCTGCTGGCTGATCGATGGCGCCGCACAGAGACGGGGGATAATGGGGATCAGTGCGTGATACGGATCTCCAGTCAGTGTTCATGTTTATGTAAACAAGGGCGTCGTTTAAAGGAATACGATTACAGCATCCACTTTTTAAAGCGAGGAAGTTCCACAGCCACCGAATATGCTAGAAGAAATAAAGCTACCTTCCCAACGGGTAAGTAGGGTTGCCACCCGCGTCCGACTCCTGACCTCTGGACTCTGATGATTAACGGACCGCTTTAATTTAACGTTTACCTGAGCACGTGGAACAAGGTAGCAGAAAGTGGATCGCCCGGGGTTCACCCTCCGTTTGCCACCCACGTCCCATGTTAACGGCCTTTCCTGAAGAACGAAGTCACCATTTAGTCCGAGATGTAGCGCGATAAGCTACCGTTAACTGCCGCTTTGATGCCCAATTCTTTACTCCACAAAATATGGGAAGCAACAAAACTTAAGCTACTAGAAACATGCCAACAAATTAGCTATAGCTAGCCTGGAGCTAGTTAGCGAGCTGGATAATCATTAAATCGGTGGCCAATCGGAAACACTCAGCTTGTGAGACGTCCAACCTCGAGCAAAAAGAACCAAAGGAAACAAAGAACATGAATTTAATTAATTAATTAAATGTAATTAATTACTGAGAGCAGCTAGCAAACAGGTTAATATATTAAAATAGAAGCACTAAGCCGTTCTACACACTTAAAACAGACAATAGGATGTTTCTGATGATCAATGACGAAATTAAATAATTAACATAATTATACGTAGAATTATGCTAAAATAAATTACAGCTAAAACGTTAGCTGTTAGCTTGTTAGCTCGTTAGCTTTTCATTAGCCAGTGCAAAACTATACAAGAGAACTTCAGACATGATTTGACTGGATTTTGATACATTTGGGGTCATTTTTGTTTAAAATAATGTATTTAAATAATATATAAAATATAATATATATATATATATATAAAACACATGTTTATATATAAAACTTAAGCTTTACGTTGACAAATGACAAAATTACATAAAACTATCAACCACCAGGTGGCGCTTCACACCGGTTCCAGCCTGTAATGTAATGACGCTTGTTTGTATTGGGACACCCCTTCTAACTACCGAATTTGTGTGTTCCAGCCACAGCAATTGCAAACACTTGTGATGAATCTGTTATTTTAAAGAAATAATAGCCTCCAACTTTGCTGCAACAGTTTAGGGAAGGTCAGCGAGCTCTTTAAAGTCTTGCACGGAGTAGAGACTCGACTCGTGACTCGCATGAAATGACTTGTGGACAACAAAAGTCAGCAACATTAGTTACGTGTGACAATTATATATATATATATATGACCCAACATCATTCTGATCGTGTCATTTTCTGCTCTCTAATAATAATAACGCTCCGGCCATCTTAACCCGCAGTAACACACGCAATGGGTAAATGTTCCAGCCAGCTTCCGGCATAGTGATGAAGCGTCGCTCCCTACTTACAAAGGTGGAATACTCTACATAGTGCACTTCACAGTAACGGATAATGTGAATGGAACGCTCCTACAGAATCAGCGCTAATGATTGAAAGAGCGCTTTCTGAACCAATCAGAGCTTCTGATTGTAATTGTTAGTAAGAAATGCTGTTATTTGCGTTTATTCAGTTTGCGTCACACAGATGACGTGGTAATGAAACGCTCGATCGGCTTTCTAACGACTTCCTGTTTTACTTCACAACCGCGAAAAGTTGGAGGTTTTTAATTATAAGCACATTTACAAAATAACGGATTCTATTCCTAATGGGACACACGCTTATAAATTTAATAGCATCTGGAAGAACAGAAGCTAAGGTAAGCAGCGGTTATGGATTTTTTTGCTGTGTTTGGGATTTTGGCCGCTGTGCCGTAATTTGCAACAATAATAAGTAAAACGGCAAAATACAGTCGCTAATCTGTTGTTGTTTTTATCTGAACTTATTATTTGTTTATTTCTATGCTACATTTCCAATATATGTTTTGTGTTTATTATATTGACTCATGACTTGACTCGGACTCTAGCCTAAAGACTCACGACTCGACTCGGACTCTAGCCTAAAGACTCGTGACTTGACCCGGACTCTAGCCTAAAGACTCGTGACTTGACCCGGACTCTAGCCTAAAGACTCGTGACTCGACTCGGACTCTAGCCTAAAGACTCGTGTCTTGACTCGGACTCTAGCCTAAAGACTCGTTTCTTGACTCGGACTCTAGCCTAAAGACTCGTGACTCGACTCGGACTCTAGCCTAAAGACTCGTGACTCGACTCGGACTCTAGCCTAAAGACTCGTGACTCGACTCGGACTCTAGCCTAAAGACTCGTGACTCGACTCGGACTCTAGCCTAAAGACTTGTGACCCGACCCGGACTCTAGCCTAAAGACTCGTGTCTTGACTCGGACTCTAGCCTAAAGACTCGTGTCTTGACTCGGACTCTAGCCTAAAGACTCGTGACCCGACCCGGACTCTAGCCTAAAGACTCGTGACCAGACTCGGACTCTAGCCTAAAGACTCGTGACTCGACTCGGACTCTGACCCGTATTTTGTGACTTGTGAACATCTCTGGCTCGGCGTGACCTCAACCCTTACGAACAGCTTCGGAACAAACCGGAACGTCAACATAAGCGCCCAGCCGAACGAATGCTCTTTTGATTGAACGGCACAAATCCCCACAGTCTTGACAACATCCTTCTTCTTCAATACCACACGTTTTTGTTATGGAATGTCCGACAAGCTCACAACCAGGCGTCCAGATACTTTCGGCCACACTGTGTGTATATATTATGAATGTAAAACCGTACGGATTAACGTGGCACTACTGGAGACCACCAAGCTCAACATCAAAGCGGCCTCCTCGTCGAGAATCGCAGACTTTAAAGCACTCGGCGGGTCAAAAGGACCGACTCCAGCCAGATCCTGTGGGAGTCCGGAAACCTCGGCGGCCACTCGACGCGAAGAAAGTCGGACAGAAGAAGGAACAAGTGCGGAAGAAGCTTTGTGGCGCGGAGAGATGAATGAAACCCTGTAGCTTAGTGCTGCTAATCTCTTAGCCAAATTTAACCATCCATGTGTAATCCGTGAGCGTGGAGTGGAGGCTCTCGCTGGGTTCGGTGGAGTCTGGATTCATTGCGTCGAATCACCTCACATTTTTGTTCTCTCGTAACGATTTGGGGGTTCCTGCCGCCCTATTACAGTAAATGTATGCCAACCAAACTGCTTGGCAAAACAATCAGCAATCTTAGAACATGACTGTGGGGACTGAGGGAATCGGCTTTCGTTCAGCCAGGTAAGCATTATTTCAACAGGCTGACGGGCAATCAAGGCTTGGCTCACAGTCTGCATCCTAATTCGCCCCAAACGTAATAAATGAGGCCATAACATTAAAACCACCTCCTTGTTTCTACCCTCGCTGTCCATGTTATCAGCTCCACTTACCTTATAGAAGCACTTTGTAGTTCTACAATTACTGACTGTAGTCCATCTGTTTCTCTGCATGCTTTGTTACCCCCTTTCATGCTGTTCTTTAATCGTCAGGACCCCCACAGAGCAGGTATTATTTAGGTGGTGGATCATTCTCAGCACTGCACTGACACTGACATGGTGGTGGTGTGTTAGTGTGTGTTGTGCTGGTATGAGTGGATCAGAGTTTTTAAACACCTCACTGTCACTGCTGGACTGAGAATAGTCCACCAACCAAAAACATCTAGCCAATAGCACCCCGTGGGCAGCAACCTGTGACCACCGATGAAGATCTAGAAGATGACCCACTCAAACAGCAGCAATAGATGACCTCTACGAGGTGGACCGACTAGGTAGGAGTGTCTAATAGAGTGGACAGTGAGTGGACACGGTGTCTGATCCACTCATATCAGCACAACACACACTAACACACCACCACCATGTCAGTGTCACTACAGTGCTGAGAATGATCCACCACCTAAATAATACCTGCTCTGTGGTGGTCCTGTGGGGGTCCTGACCATTGAAGAACAGCATGAAAGTGGGCTAACAAAGCCTGCAGAGAAACAGATGGACTACAGTCAGTAATTGTAGAACTACAAAGTGCTCCTTATATGGTAAGTGGAGCTGATAAAAACAAGGAGGTGGTTTTAACGTTATGGCTGATCGTGTATTTAGTGAGGCATGAATAATTACTCCAAGGATGTGGTTCTATTGCCCCGGTGGTCCATGTTGGAGTGCTTTACACCACTCGAAATAAGGCTAAGAATCCGATGTTGCTGTTTGTTTACAGATCTGGTCAGTTTAGCTTAGCACTGTAGTTATAGACTTAATGGAGCTAACATACTGTATAATAATACCTACATAATTTCATATCTATTTTAAACTGTTATATAATATATATTACATACATACAATTTTATACAAAAATATGTGCAAAGCAAAACAGAAGCTTCAGCACCATCTAGGTGCTTGAGTTGCTAAGCTAACAGCTTCATGCTAGAAGCAATATGACTGCTAACGTTTTTATTTTTATAATTCTTATTTTCTATCTAGATTTTATATTAAAACGAACTATTTTTGCTGTTTTATACATTTTATTGATAAATACGTGTATTAGGATGTTTAATAAACACATTCTGTTTAATAAAAACGCTAAAACGTTAGCCGTTAGCTTGTTAGCTCGTTAGCTTTGCATTAGCCAGTGCACAACTAAAGTGACTGGATTTTGATAGAATTGAGGTAAGTGGAGGAATAAAGTGAACATTTATTTCATTTTTATTCATAATAGTTTATTTAAATGGTTATATATTAGAGTTTATATTAAACATAAGCTTTGTAAGCATGTAAGAGTATTATACATAGGTGTATTCTTTGTGTGTGTGTGTGTGTGTGTGTGTGTGTCAAGTCAAGTCAACTTTATTTATATAGCGCTTTTTACAATATACATTGTCTCAAAGCAACTTTACAAAATCCAGGACCAACAGATACAAAAACCCCCTGTTGAGCAAGCCGAGGGTGTGTGTGTAGTGGGTCAAGGTTCAGTCACTCCTCCAGATGTTCTCTCAGCATCAGTCTCCCTACCACAAACTGCTGTGTGTGTGTGTGTGTGTGTGTGTGTGTGTGTGTGTGGGCCTTTGTACTTTTCGACGCTCGTCACGTCTTTGGTCGAACCTCTCAAGGAAGGTGGGCCGCAGGTGCCGTCGGCCGGCGTCTCCCAGGGCAAGGGGCAGCCTCGCACCCTGATCCTGCCCAGCATGCACCACCAGCTGCACCCTACGTTCCTGCGTTCGCCCACCGCCGTGCAATTTCACCCGCGGAGCCGGCTCGCCGAGGTGTGTCTCATACTGTAATCTGTGAGGTTATCCACTGTTAGCTGAGGGGACCCGTCGGGCCCTCTAGGTCCTTGTGCTTTGCGTGGTGAGTACACGTGTATCTGTAATCTTGTCAATATTGGTATCATTTATCAGAAAGTACGTTTTCTACTCTTTTATTTATGCATTTTCTCCCTTTTTTTTCCCAATTTAGTCATAGCCAATCAGTCTCCCACTGCTGGGGACCCCGATGGTGTCTGAGGAGGATATATTCGGCCGACATGCGCCCCCTCTGACCCTTCTTATTCTTCCGTACAAGGTCGGTCTTGCGCATGGAGAGTCACAACCCGATCTCCCCGTTCCTCCACTTCTGTACAGGCACCTCGGGCTACTAACCAGGGTCCTTATACAGCGCAGAAGATCCTGCCCACTTTTTTTAAATTATATATATATATATATATATATATATATATATATATATACTGTGTATATACGTATATATATATATAATTTTTTAGGTACACTATATGGCTAATAAATAATGATAAAAAATAATTTATATAGTATATATATGTAGTATATATGGCTAAATTATATATATAGAAATACACTATATGGCTAACAATAAATAATAAATAAATAAATAAAAATTATTGATATAATATATACATATATATGTATGTATTATATATGGCTAAATATATATATATATACTTATTTATGTATTTTTTTAGTATACACTACATGGCCTAAAGTATTCGGACACCTGACCATGAGCTTGCTGGACATCTAATATACACAGGTGCTCCTCTTTTAAAGACTTTGAACTATGTAGATGTATGGGAATTTGTGCCCGTCCAGTCAAGAGAGCGTTTATTCGTTTGGCTGGGCGCTGATCGAACAGTTGATGTTCCGGTTCATTCCAAAGCTGTGTACAGCGATAAAGCGATCAGGTTTGCTTTTATTTGTGAGCAATGGATGCTTTTGTGGTTGGTTTGGGTTGGGAACCCACATCCAAAGCCGTAGCCAAGAATCAAACATTGGGGGGGGGGGGGGGCCGAATCTACCTCACTTTGGGGGTGGGTGGGATTTCCCGCCATTCTAAAACATTCCCGCCATCAATAAATAATGGGAACGCTAACGGATCCTGACTTTATGCTATCGCACTACCGTTTTTACATCAGTATATTGGATGGGACGTTTTGACATTTCGGGTCCCCCCCGATGCTTACATCCCAGTCACTCACCGACTCAGAAGTGACGTTCAGGTCTGATTGTATACGATTAGAATTTTTACGGGATGAATCCGCTTCCATTTGCGTTAATTGAAATCCATTAAGAGGCACGAACCTTGACATTTGGAGCAGCTGTGGTTCGATTAGTGACATATGTTAGCTTAATCTCTTACACCGGGCTGCCCGAGGCTTAATACTGACCTCCCTCTCTCTCTTACGTTCCGTCTTAAATGTGTGTGTGTGTGTGTGTGTGTGTGTGTGTGTGTGTGTGCGAACACTTTTGTTTGCATATTAGCCCAGATTTGATGTTTGTACAGTAGTGTTAAAAAAAATAGCAGTAACTTTAAAAAAGTGAATAAAGCACAAAATCATTATAATAACTTTTATTTCCATAAATGCAAACGCACTGAAAATACTACACCTTCAATTCTAAATCAAAACATTAACTAAATGTAGCCAGTTTGTGTTAATCCTTTACAGAAAGTTAAGAAAAATGAATATTAGGCTGTTCAAAATAACAGCAGTGCAGCATTTTTATTTAAAAACTAAAAAAATTTATCTATAACATGAAAAAATGTTTGAGGTTTCACTTTACTTTAAATTACTGAACTAATATTCAGTGGCATAACAATTGTTTCCGAGATCTGTGTTGCATGGAGTCGACCAACTTCTGGCTCCTCTGAACAGGTATCCAGTCCAGGATGATTAGACGACATTCCACAGTTCTTCTGCAATTTTGGGTTTTGCCTCAAAAAAACGTGTTTCAGACGTCAGCCCACAAGTTCTCTATGGGATTGAAGTCAGGGGATTGTGCTGGTCACTCTATTACCTTAATCTTGTTTGTCTGTAACCAAGATGTTTTGGGTCATTGTCATGTTGAAACACCCATTTTAAGGACATTTCTTCTTTGACATAGGGCAACATGATCTCCTCAAGTATTCTGATATATTTAAACTGATTCATGATCCCTTGTATGTGATAAATAGACGTAACACCATGGTATGAAAAACATCCCCATATCATCATTTTGTACCACCATGCTTTACTACCTTCACAGTGTACTGTGGCGTGAATTCAGTGCTCGAGGGTCGTCTGACATACTGTCTACGGCCACTAGACCCAAAAAGAACAATTTTGCTTTCACCAGTCCACAAAATGTTGAGCCATTTCTCTTTGGACCAGTCAATGTGTTCCTTGGCAGATTTGAACCCATTCAGGACACGTCTTTATCTTAACGACGGGACTTTGCAGGAGTTCTTGCTGGTAAATCGGCTTCACTTAATCATCTTCTGTACTCACTGGGAACTTCAGATGTTCCTTGATCTTTCTGGTGGTGATCATTGGCTGAGCCTTTGCCATTCTGGCTATTCTCTGATCCATTCGGACAGCAGTTCCACGCTTCCTTCTGCGTCTTTCAGGTTTTGGTTGTCACTTTAAGGCATTTTAGCTGAGCAGCCGATAATCTGCTGCACTTCTCTGTATGTTTTTTCCCTCTACAATCAACTTTTTAATCAAAGTACACTGTTCATCAGAACAATGTCTGGAACAACCCATTTTACCCAGTATTTCAGAAGGAAATGAGCTACGACCAAACTGTGCAACATTTGCCACCATCCTACATTAAATAAGGACCAAAATTGACACCCGTTCTTCTGCAGAATGAACGACTTCCCCAATTGAACTCCTCACTGCTATTATTTTGAACAACCCTCTTTCAATCAATGCTTCGATTACTCAGAATGAGCGGCATGCACGTCCTAATTGTTGGGTTTGTTTTGTTTTCATTACTCTACTACACTTTCAAGTGAATTTTTTGCTATGTAGAAATATCACTTCTACTAAAAACAGTGATTTATCAAGTTAATGGTGTTGGACTGCTATTTTTTTGAACACCACTGTATATGACGGGGTGTGGAGAAAAGTCTAGTAAAAATAAAGTAAAATACTATATAAGCATTAAAGATATGTAATGTTGGATGATCCTGACTGTCTGGGACACTGACACTGCACTTGGACCCATATATACACGCATATATACTGTATATATATATACTGTATATATATTATTTTTTTTAATTTGTTCATGCATTTTCTCCACTTTTTTCTTAGTGCGTCCAATTACCCGATTGCTTCATGCTTCCTCTCCACCAATGCTGATCCCTGCTCTGATTGAGGAGAACGAAGCTGACCCACGCCCCCTCCGACACGTGGGCAGCAGCCGTATGCATCTTGTCACCTACACTTTGACGAGTGCAGTGCAGTGCAGCTCAGCGTTGTGTACAGAGAGACACACCCTGGCAGCACTCTTTTCTTATCTCTGTGCAGGCGCCATCAATCAGCCAGCAGAGGTCGTAATTGCACCAGTCATGAGAGAGAGACCCATATCCGGCTTAGTCCCGCCCATATCTGAACAACAGGCCAATCGTTGTTCATGTGGCCGCTCAGCCTAGTCGGCGGGCAGAGCTGGAAAAAAAAAAATATATATATATATATATATATACAGTACATATACACACACACACACACACACACACACACACACACACAAATAAATATATAAGTACTATATGGCTAAAATTATAAACTAATATAATTAAATAATATTAATAAATATAATAATAATAATATTAAATATCTAAATTATATATATATTAGCCATATCATAATAATATAAAATAATATATATAAATACTATATGGCAAAAATTATTTAAAAAAAATATATAAATATTTCTTTTTTATTATTATGATATGGATAATATATATATAATATTAATGCCGGACATTTAATATACACAGTCGCTCCTCTTTGAAGACTTTGAACTATGTCGGTGTATGGGAATTTGTGCCTGTCCAGTCAAGAGAACGTTCATTCGTACGGCTGGGCGCTGAACGATCAGTTGATGTTCCGGTTCATTCCAGAGCTGTTCAGCTCCACAACCATGACTAATGTTATTTATTATATATAATAAATGATAGAAGCGACTCTCTACAGTAACGGCACACGGGGAGAATTCAATCATCGTGGATATTTATTTGATTTTAGTTATTTTGTAACACACACACACACACACACACACACTTATTGGCTCTCTTACATCCCACAAAGACAGCATCTGTTACCCCTCCAACCACCCCCTCCACCTTTTGCGAAAGCTGTTATTGCCCCCTGTGATCCCCCCTCTCTTTACCCCACCCCACCCCATTCTTAATCCTCTCTGACTTTATTCATGCTAAGGTCATTTTACATTCTCCTCACCCAGACCGAAAACACACTGACACATTTCCATCTCTAAATAGGAACAAATATCCGACGTTAAATTGTTTATACTGACTTAAATCAGCCAATCGGAGCGAGCGGCGAATAAACAATTCAAACCTGAAATCGGACCGGCTCTCCGGTGCACTGTGGGTATTTTTTCTCTTTTTGGCTGGAGAACTAATCTGTAGAAATATTAGAAGGATAATCCCTGAAGTGCATTTTAACCCTCAGTCGTCGCTTTTCTCCTCTTTTGTTGAGTGCACAAGGCGGATGTGGTTTCCTCATGCCGTCATGTGTGTTGGCTTTTTCGGTTTTGTTCGCCGTGCGTACCGCTGGTGGCGTTAAGAGTCTCGGGGGTTCGAATCCTCGGCTGGGCCCACGAATACTGAAGGTGTGTTGCTTTTTACGTGAACCCGGCCCCAATCAGTGCCCTAATCAGTGCCTCAAACAGGTCTTAATTAGTCCCCCAATAAATCCCCAAACAAGTCCCAGTCAGTCCCCCAATTAATTCTGCACTTTGTCCCTACTCACTGCCCAATCAGTGCCCCAATAAATCCCCAACCAGTCCCCCAATTAATCCCCCAATTTGTTTCCAATCAGTGCCCCAGTCAGTCCCCAATCAGTACCCCAGTCAGTCCCAAATCAGTGCCTCAATAAATCCCCAATCAGTTCCCCCAATCAGTGCTTTAAAAAGTGCCACTAATCAGTACCACAATCCATCCCTCAATCTGTCCCCCAATCTATCCCTTAATCAGTGCCCCAATCAGTGCTTTAAAAAGTGCCCAATCAGTGCTTTAATAAGTGCCCCAATTAATACCCAAATCAGTGCCCCAATCAGTCCCCAGTCAGTGCCCCAATCTGTACCCCAATCAGCCCCAAATCAGTGCCCCAATCAATGCCCAATCAGTGCCTCCATCAGTCCCCAAACAGTATCCAATCAATGCCCCATGCAGTCCCCAATCATCCCCCAATCAGTGTTTTAGTAAGTGCCCAATCGGTGCCCCAATCAGTGCTTTAGTAAGTGCCCAATCAGTGCCCCAGTCAGTCCCCAATCAGTGCCCCAGTCAGTGCTTTAATAAGTGCCCCAATAAATCCCCAAAGTATCCAATCAATGGCCCATGCAGTACCCAATAATTTTGCAATCAGTGCTTTAAAAAATGCCCAGTCAGTGCCCTAATCAGTGCTTTAAAAAATGCCCAATCAGTGAATCAGTGCCCAAGTCAGTCCCTAATCAGTGCCCCAATCAGTCTTCAATCAGTACCCCAGTCAGTCCCCAATCAGTGCCCAAACCCCAGTCAGTCCCCAATCAGTGCCCAATCAAACCCCAGTCAGTCCCCAATCAGTCCTCAATCAGTGCCTTAATACGTGCCCCAATAAATACCAAAACAGTATCCAATCAATGCCCCATGCAGTACCCAATCATTCCACAATCAGTGCCCCAGTCAGTGCCCCAATCAGTGCTTTAGTAAGTCCCCAATCAGTGCCCCAGTCAGTCCCCAAACAGTACTTTAATAATCAGTCCCCAATCAGTGCTTTAATAAGTGCCCAATCAGTGCCCCAGTCAGTCCCCAAACAGTACCCAAGTCAGTACCCCAATCAGTGCCCCAATCCATCCCTCAATCAGTGCCCAAATCAGTGCTTTGATAAGTGCCCAATAAGTGCCCCAAACAGTGCACAATCAGTGCCCAGTCAGTCACTGAAGGAGAATTTAAGCTTTGAATGGCCACCCCTTTGGAAAGATCACCAAGTGGTCCAAGTTTTCTCCATTTTGAACCGTGGCTCTCACTGTGGTTGCTGGAGTCCTAGAGCCTCAGCAAGAGGGCAGTTGTAGCCTAGCAATCAAAAGGTCGCTTGTTCAAGCCCCACCACTGCCAGGTTACCACTGTACTCTAAGTCGCTTTGGATAGGGAACATTCCTGCGCCCAGGCTGACGATCTCGTTAAACGCTAGCGTCACTTTCCGTTAGCATGTAGCTCTTTTGACGCGGCGATGAGCGAAGCATCACGCCGTGCACTTGACTGTGCATATGTGCCCGTTAGCACCCTCTTAAAGCGTTAAGTGCCTTAAGAACTCGCTGATTCCTGGGCTGTTGGGTATTAGCCGTGTTGACAAAGCCACGTGTAATCTGCCGCGCGGCTGGGATTACAGTACGGCCGCCGCCACAGAGAGAGAGCGAGAGAGCGCATGGCTAGCAAAATGGCGGAAAAAAGGGAAACAAATTGTAGCATAATCTCCCCAGAGAAAGCCCTCCGGTGGTATGCCGAGTCCCGGAAGAATCCATTTTGTCCTCTGTCCCTCAACCCATACACCCCCCCCCCCCTCCTTCGGGGGACCTTCGGCAATCCCATAATCCTCCGTGTTTGATGTCTGAGAGCTAATGGCGCTGATGAGGGCAGTGGAAAGGGGCTTTGTGTGGCCGCGTGGTTGCCGGGCTATCAGGGGTTTGAATGACACGGCGGAGAGACGGGTAACTTTAGCTTAATCTGGTCTTAGCCGCGCTACACACACACACACACACACACATGCTAACACACAGGTGTGTGGCCCTCCAGCTCAGTCGAACCCGAACCTCTCCCTGAAACCCACCCGAGAGATCAGTCCACGTCCCGGGGCCTGGGATCAGGAGGGGTCTTGATTAAGCCCCTTCATCCCCGAGGAGGTTCGCTTTTCAGCCTTCTCCTCTGTACCGCGCTAGCCGTTAGCACTTTTTAATTAGCACGCCGCCGAACAGAGCCGGACCTTGTGTAGCGCAACCTCGGGAAGCTAACGACGTCTCACCGGGCGCTCCAGGTTCTCTGTGTTTTCTACAGTGGCTCTCATGGTGGTTCGCTGGAGTCCCGGAGCCTTAAAAACAAGGCAGTTGTAGCCTAGTGATCGAAAGGTAGCTGGTTCAAGCCCCACCGCTGGCAGATTGCTGCTGATGGACCCTTGAGCAAGACCCTTAGCTCTGCCATGCAGCCGTTCTGTTCTGTTCTATTCAGTTCTATTCTGTTCTGTTCTATTCTGTTCTGTTCTGTTCTATTCTGTTCTATTCTGTTCTATTCTGTTCTATTCTGTTCTGATCTGTTCTGTTCTATTCTATTGTGTTCTGTTCTATTCTGTTCTATTCTGTTCTGTTCTATTCAGTTCTGTTCTGTTCTGTTCTGTTCTGTTCTATTCTGTTCTGTTCTATTCTATTGTGTTCTGTTCTATTCTGTTCTATTCTGTTGTGTTCTGTTCTATTCTGTTCTGTTCTATTATATTGTGTTCAATTCAGTTCTATTATGTTCTGTTCTATTCAATTCTGTTCTGTTCTGTTCTATTCAATTCTATTCATATTATGTTCTATTCTGTTCTGTTGTATTCTTTTCTCTTCTGTTCTATTTTATCGTGTTCAATTCTGTTCAATTCTGTTCTATTATATTCAATTCTGTTCTGTTCTGTTTTATTCAGTTCTGTTCTGTTCAATTCTGTTCAATTCTGTTCTATTCTGTTCTTTTCTGTTCTATTCGATTATGTTCTGTTCTGTTCTGTTCTGTTCTATTCTATTCTATTCTATTCAATTCTGTTCTGTTCTATTCTGTTCTATTCAATTCTGTTCTATTCAATTCTGTTCTGTTCTGTTCTGTTCAATTCTGTTCTGTTCTATTCTGTTCTGTTCTATTCAATTCTGTTCTGTTCTGTTCTATTCAATTCTGTTCTGTTCTTTTCTGTTCTATTCAATTCTGTTCTGTTCAATTCTGTTCTGTTCTGTTCTATTCTGTTCTGTTCTATTCAATTCTGTTCTGTTCTGTTCTGTTCTATTCAATTCTGTTCTGTTCTGTTCTATTCAATTCTGTTCTGTTCTGTTCTATTTAATTCTGTTCTATTCAATTCTGTTCTGTTCTTTTCAATTCAATTATGTTCTGTTCTATTCTATTTAAATCTATTCTGTTCTATTTAATTTGTTCTATTCTATTCTGTTCTGTTTGTTTCTATTCTGTTCTGTTCTGTTCTATTAAATTCTATTCTGTTCTATTCTATTATGTTCTATTCTGATCTGTTCTGTTTGGTTAAATTTTGTTCTGTTCTATTCAATTCTGATCTGTTCTGCTCTGTTCTATTCTATTCAATTGTAATCTATTCTGTTCTATTAAATTCTATTCTATTCTGTTTTATTCTATTCTGTGTTATTTTATTTTATTCAATTCTGTTCTATTTTGTTCTTATCTATTCTATTCTGTTCTATTCTATTTTAAATATTCTGTAACAGTAACCGGAGCGTAAACACTTCTTGGGATCATTCTAAAAAAAAAAAAAACACCTAAAAAATAAATCACTTCATTTAATTTCTTTCCTCTTCAGATGAGTGGGGATTAAAAAGGGTGAGAATTGAAGAAGGTCGTGGAGAGAGAGAGGAAGGAGGGAGGAACGGAGAGTCTGATTAGCTCTATTGGATTTGGTTCGGCGGCGGCTTCGAGTTAATTTAATTTCATTCGGGCGAAGTTAAAAGCGCAGACCCGCTCAGGCGTACGCACTCCGACGATGAGGTCGACCGTCCCGACTCCCGGGTCCCGGCTGGCCACCTTCCGCGGGGTGAAAAGTTAAAAATACGCCTCCGGTGTGTCCATAAATGTAGAAATATCGAATATAGGCGTCACTATTTCTATAGTTATGAGGATTCGCAGGGCGAGGCGGTTGTATAGTGATGTTTCGGTTGGGTTTACGGGTCAGAACACAATAAGCTGACATGGCTCTGTAATATCGATCTTGGCTGATGCTTCTGCTGACCAGTACATTTTGGATCTGAGAGCGCTAATGGCTTGTGGTTGCTTAATAGTTAAAGCCAGTTAAAGTCCTGAATTCGAGTCACATGACCAGCAGGACAAAAGTGACCAGGTCCTACTTTGACCTGACTGCTCAGTGGGTGTTTGAGAGACCAAACCTTGGAAATGAGCGGTACCGGTACGTCCTTTGATATCTGACTCACTGAGGCGCATTGGTAGACGCCAACCCAATGATTACTGACTTCATGAGTTTCCACATTCAGACCTCAACCAGATGATTTGGAACACCGACTGCAAGTTTGATGTCCAGCACCAGTGCCTGACCATACGAATGGGTATCATTTCCCACAAACAGCGTTCTTAGAGTGGCTGAGACTGTTATAGCTGCAAACAGGAGTAATAACGCCTGTGGTTTTGGATTGGCACGTCCAAGAAGCGCACCAATTGGCGTCCACATACTTTAGCAATCAAAGACGTAGGATCGGGGCGTTCTTTTTATGGTCCACACTACAAGACTTACCGTTCTACGATGTTTTAAATCAGGTGACCGGTCAGAACTTCAGCAGTGGTATGGACGCGCCATCAGGCGGCAACAAATTTAAAGACGGACGTAATCGAAATCGCCGGACATAACTGATTCCAGGGCGCTAAAAAAAGGACAGGAAGGACCCGGGCCACCCGGCTGTGGAATGGAACCTGGGTTCTTCTTGCTGTGAGGGGACGGCGCTACCCACCGCGCCACTGGTGCTGCCCAGGGATACACAATTGGGCCACTTTTTGGCCCCTGAGTGAAATTCCAAACAATCTGTAAAGTACAGACGTATATTATATATTAGTGTTTTATATATTAGACGTATATTATATATTAGGTCGGCTGGGCGCCCATAGCAGGCAAAACAGGCACAAATGCATAAATAAAATAGTACAAACATGAATCTTTAATTAAGACAACAACAGCATTCTAATATCTGTCGTTGGGACTGATCCATTTACACCGACCAGGCATAACATTGGGTCAGAGCATGACCAAAACTGCAGCTCTTGTGGGGTGTTCCCGGTCTGCAGTGGTCAGTATCTTTGAAAAGTGGTCCAAGAAAGGAACAGTGGTAAACCGGTGACAGGGTCATGGGCGACCAAGACTCACTGATGCACATGTGGTCCGATCCAACAGATGAGCTACTGTAGCTCAAATTCATGAAGAAGTTGATGCTGGTTCTGATAGAAAGGTGTCAGAATACACAGGGCATCACAATCGCTGGGCTGTTTTGGCAGCAAAAGGGGGACCAACACAATATTAGGAAGGGGGTCAGAATGTGTATATTGGGATGTGAAGATTACAAACTATTAATATAAACTTCTGGACATAAATTTACTTTATAAATAAAAAATTAGCTGTAAGAACTGATCGTTTAGTCCAAAAAAATCGCTGTTTTTTGACAATTGTTGAATCGTTTTGATGCAATATGTGCAGATAGCGTCGAGGAAATTGATTTAGGATTAGCAATTCAAAATTAAATGATTAAAACTGACTTAAAATCGTGTGGAGGGGTGAAAAGTGGGTTTGGGACCAGGGTCAGGAACATTTTAAAGACTTTAAATAGAGACTATAACACAAATGGTTAAAAATCCTTAATTTGACCAACAGAGGGCGGTAAGAATTAGCGGTTTGTTTTGTTTTGGTGCTAGTCGGTATTTTTAGATAACGGTCATTCAGAAATTCTAAACCAAATTAATGCTGTTTTCTTTGTGATTTATCTTTATAAATCGTAAATATGACTAAAATGTATATATTTATGACTGAAATATATCAGTTTTATATATTTTAATGTTTATCCTGATGCTACAGCTCATAAGTGTTTTGTTTGCCCTTGAGCTAATCATTAGCACTCGTTAGCATTCCTGCTTTCTTTCTGTTGGTAGGTGGCCCTCACGATCCAGCTCGATCCAAAGGGTCTGTCCGAATACCTAGTGAGCTGCCTTGCTCCCTACTACCTACCTAGTGTGCACTAGAGAGGATTCTAATAAGACGAAGTCGAATTTATAAGGCAGATTATTTAGACGCTCTACTTATTGCTGCAGTTTTAGCTTACTAGGCTAACACAGTTCGCCTCAGGATGTTCAACCCGCTAGCACGCCAGCTAACGCCTTTGTCTGTGTACCCTGTACCCTCCACGTGTGCACCTTTATACAAATTAAACACAATTGCAAGGAACTCCGTTGGTTGCCCTGTGTTCCATCCATCCGCCACGTTTGTCGCACTGAATCCTGGGATTGCCTTCACAGTGACGCTAAGGACGTGTCGGACGCTCCCTCGTTATTCAGTCAGATCATCACTCAGAATTGAGGTGCCTCAGTAGGAGCATTTTAAGGGATCTAAGAATTTAGACACGCCCTCTTCTCGGGTGTGTAGGATAACGTACAATGCGTCTGTGTAGAGAGAGAGCACTACGTTTTCGGACAGACCCCGAGTCGAGACAAACCCAAAGTCGAGCCGTCCCGTCCCGTCCCAGACGTCCGCCGGCCTGTCTCGTCCGATTAGCGCACGTGG
Source organism: Trichomycterus rosablanca (assembly GCF_030014385.1). Classification (NCBI taxonomy): domain Eukaryota; kingdom Metazoa; phylum Chordata; class Actinopteri; order Siluriformes; family Trichomycteridae; genus Trichomycterus; species Trichomycterus rosablanca. The sequence continues at coordinate 31,236,476 of NC_086002.1, forward strand.
CTAACGACCCGCGTTCTGCTGGTGTGGACGCAAATGAAAACTGATCGGCTGATTGGCCGGGATGCCAACAAGCTCTGACGTCACGATGCAGGTGAGTTGACTGTACACGCCCTACACTATTCCAATCGTATACGTGCCCGTCCATCCTCTCTGGCGCATCGCCGGGCTAACCTGGGCCAGCGCACACGCCCGCGCACACACGACAGGCGGGAGTCAGAGAGAGAGAGAGTACCTGCCCGAGCCCGGCACTCAGCAGGGATTACGGATTAGCGGCGTAGTCGGCATTCCTGGCATTCCTGGTTTCTAACTCGTGCGACGTCTCAGACGGAGTCAGAGCCCTAAACACACAGTGACACAAACACATTAGTGGCGTGTATCTTTTACTTGAAATATTTAATACATATTATTTAAGATAAATTAGTTTAATTAAAAAGGAAATGATCAGGCAACATGGAACGATGTGATTGGCTACTTATATAAACTACTGTACAATTATTAAAACATGCAAACACCTGATCGTGAGCTTTCTGGAAAACCGCTATTATTTTTGGGCGTTAGGGTTAGGGTTAGGGTTAGGGTCAAGCACTGATGTTGGGCAAGAAGGCCAGACTCACAATCAGGGTTCCAATTCATTCCAACGACCTTATCTGAAGGTTTAGAACCTAATCTAAGACTGTAGGCATGAATTGATCATTATTAGAAGGAGTGGGGGGCAAATCCATTGGGGAGGGGGTTGGCGCAGATCTGCCCCCCATCCTTCTCCATCAATGTATATTGTGATTAATCAGCTCCACTTACCATATAGAAGCACTTTGTAGTTCTACAATTACTGACTGTAGTCCATCTGTTTCTCTGCATGCTTTGTTACCCCCTTTCACCCTGTTCTTCAATGGTCAGGACCCCCACAGGACCCCCACAGAGCAGGTATTATGTAGGTGGTGGATCATTCTCAGCACTGCAGTGACACTGACATGGTGGTGGTGTGTTAGTGTGTGTTGTGCTGGTATGAGTGGATCAGAGTTTTTAAACACCTCACTGTCACTGCTGGACTGAGAATAGTCCACCAACCAAAAATGTCCAGCCAACAGCGCCCCGTGGGCAGCGTCCTGTGTCCACTGATGAAGGTCTAGAAGATGACCGACTCAAACAGCAGCAATAGATGAGATGAGCGATCGTCCCTGACTTTACATCTACAAGGTGGACCAACTAGGTAGGAGTGTCTAATAGAGTGGACAGTGAGTGGACACAGTGTGTGTTGTGCTGGTATGAGTGGATCAGACACAAACACACCACCACCATGTCAGTGTCACTGCAGTGCTGAGAATAATAATAATACCTGCTCTGTGGTGGTCCTGTGGGGGTCCTGACCATTGAAGAACAGCATGAAAGGGGGGTAACAAAGCATGGAGAGAAACAGATGGACTACAGTCAGTAATTGTAGAACTACAAAGTGCTTCTATATGATAAGTGGAGCTGATAAAATGGACAGTGAGTGTAGAAACAAGGAGGTGGTCATAATGTTATGTCTGATCAGTGTGTATATATACAGTGTATCACAAAAGTGATTTCTGCAGATATTTAAGTATATCTTTTCATGGGACAACACTGACAAAATGACACTTTGACACAATGAAAAGTAGTCTGTGTGCAGCTTATATAAGTGTAAATTTATTCTTCCCTCAAAATAACTCAATATACAGCCATTAATGTCTAAACCACTGGCAACAAAAGTGAGTACACCCCTAAGAGACCACCCCTAAATGTCCAAATTGAGCACCGCTTGTCATTTTCCATCCAAAATGTCATGTGACTCGTTAGTGTTACTAGGTCTCAGGTGTGCATAGGGAGCAGGTGTGTTCAATTTAGCTCTCACACTCTCTCATACTGGTCACTGAAAGTTCCAACATGGCACCTCATGGCAAAGAACTCTCTGAGGATCTTAAAAGACGAATTGTTGCGCTACATGAAGATGGCCAAGGCTACAAGAAGATTGCCAACACCCTGAAACTGAGCTGCAGCACAGTGGCCAAGATCATCCAGCGTTTTAAAAGAGCAGGGTCCACTCAGAACAGACCTCGCGTTGGTCGTCCAAAGAAGCTGAGTGCACGTGCTCAGCGTCACATCCAACTGCTGTCTTTGAAAGATAGGCGCAGGAGTGCTGTCAGCATTGCTGCAGAGATTGAAAAGGTGGGGGGTCAGCCTGTCAGTGCTCAGACCATACGCCGCACACTACATCAAATTGGTCCGCATGGCTGTCACCCCAGAAGGAAGCCTCTTCTGAAGTCTCTACACAAGAAAGCCCGCAAACAGTTTGCTGAAGACATGTCAACAAAGGACATGGATTACTGGAACCATGTCCTATGGTCTGATGAGACCAAGATTAATTTGTTTGGTTCAGATGGTCTCAAGCATGTGTGGCGGCAATCAGGTGAGGAGTACAAAGATAAGTGTGTCATGCCTACAGTCAAGCATGGTGGTGGGAATGCCATGGTCTGGGGCTGCATGAGTGCAGCAGGTGTTGGGGAGTTACATCTCATTGAGGGACACATGAACTCCAATATGTACTGTGAAATACTGAAGCAGAGCATGATCCCCTCCCTCCGGAAACTGGGTCGCAGGGCAGTGTTCCAGCATGATAATGACCCCAAACACACCTCTAAGACGACCACTGCTTTATTGAAGAGGCTGAGGGTAAAGGTGATGGACTGGCCAAGCATGTCTCCAGACCTAAACCCAATAGAACATCTTTGGGGCATCCTCAAGCGGAAGGTGGAGGAGCGCAAAGTCTCGAATATCCGCCAGCTCCGTGATGTCGTCATGGAGGAGTGGAAAAGCATTCCAGTGGCAACCTGTGAAGCTCTGGTAAACTCCATGCCCAGGAGAGTTAAGGCAGTTCTGGGAAATAAGGGTGGCCACACAAAATATTGACACTTCAGGAACTTTCACTAAGGGGTGTACTCACTTTTGTTGCCGGTGGTTTAGACATTAATGGCTGTATATTGAGTTATTTTGAGGGAAGAATAAATGTACACTGTTATATAAGCTGCACACAGACTACTTTTCATTGTGTCAAAGTGTCATTTTGTCAGTGTTGTCCCATGAAAAGATATACTTAAATATCTGCAGAAATGTGAGGGGTGTACTCACTTTTGTGATACACTGTATATATACACACACACACTTGGTCATATATATGGATAAAGGGCCTCGGTCAGGGGCCCAACAGTGGCAACTTGGCGGTGGTCCAGTACCTTAACCACTAAGCTGCTACTGTATGTAAGTGATTTATGACACCTGTTATTAATCACTCTGGCTGTTACACATGAGGTCAATAATTAGAAGTAGCGTCCTGATACTTTTGTAACTCTCTCTCTCTCTCTCTCAGTGCAGGTGGCGTACGGTCCCGCTCTCTTAAACCCAGCGCTCCTGGGCTCCGCTCCATTTGCATCTGCTTCCCATTGTGTCGGCCAAACAATGGGCGCAAACAAACCATTAAGATGGAAATGGCAGAAATGTAGCTAATTAGTTATCTCCGCTGGGGACCGTTAGCCCGGGAGAGATAGGGCTAAATTGCTTCGGGGGCCCGGCCAGCGGGAGGGGAGGTGTTTGTTGGCCTTTGCGAAAGAATAAAGGACACATTCGAGCGGCCAAGGGAGTCCAGATTGAGGGTCAAGATTGAGAGCGATCAGCTGACGTGTCACAATTATCAGCACAACGTGAATTCTATAAATTCTATAAATTAAATAGATTTATTTATTTATTCTTTTTTTCCCCATGTATTTATGTATTTTTATTTATTTATTTATTCATTATTTTTCTTTTTTTCATTTATTTATTTATTTTCATTTATTTATTTTTTTAATTTATTTATTTTTTCATATTTATTTCATTTATTTATTTATCTTTTTCATTTATTTATTAATTTATCTTTTTCATTTATTTATTTTTTCATTTATTTATTTATTTATTCATCTTTTTCATTTATTTATTTCATTTTTCATTTTTTTTCATTCATTTATTATTATTTTTTTTCATGTATTTATTTATTCATTTATTTATTTACTTTTTTCATGTATTTATTTATTTATTTATTCATTTATTTATTTTTTCTTTTTTTTTTTTTTATTCATTTATCTTTTTCATTTATTTATTTATTTATCTTTTTCATTTATTTATTTTTTCATTTATTTATTTATTTATTCATTTATTCATCTTTTTCATTTATTTTTTTTATTTAGTTAGTTAGTTATATTTTCCTAGTACAACAACAGAAAAGCACAAAAGTATTGGGACGCCCACTTCTAATTAATAAACTCATTTGTTCTGGCCACATTAATCGTTAACAGGTGTAATAAATTAGCGCATTATTATTTGTGCAACAGTTTAGGGAAGACCCTTTCCCGTTCTGGAATCTACACCAGCCGTAGGAACGCCGGGCACAAATTCCCATAAGTAGACAGATGCTAGTTGGACATCCCATTTTGAAGTGTGTCTGTAGGAATTTGCGCGTCTGTAAGGTCAGGTGACCACACCGGGCGTTAGGGTTTGGAGCACTTGGAGCTCCCAGCTGTAAGAATGTCGTCGTCTTTTGACCGACAGGCACAAATTCCCATACAGCCGAGAGCCGCTGCCTTTTCCACTCTGGGAGGGCTTTGTGCAACGTTTTGTAGTGTGTCTGTGTCGGGCTGCGTTAGCTGACGACGACTTTCTGAAGTGATCCCGAGCTTACGTTTCTATTTTTATGGCAATCCACTAGAGCAGTGACGGACTGCGTTAACTGACAATGGCTTTCCGAAGTGCCCCCGTGCCTACGTTTCTATATTTATGGCAATCCACTAGAGCAGCGACGGACTGCGTTAACTGACGATGGCTTTCCGAAGTGCCCCCGAGCCTACGTTTCTATATTTATGGCAATCCACTAGAGCAGTGGTGGGCTGCGTTAACTGACGACGGCTTTCCGAAGTGCTCCAGAGCCCACGTAGCTATATTTATGGCAATCCACTAGAGCAGGGGTGTTTTTTTTTTAAACACAGGGTGGTCCAAGAGGAACAAAAACAAGGTACTGTAGTATTCCTTTAACCAGCACCCCCAGCACCCTGCCCCACCCCCGACAAAACCAGCGTGTCTTTACACTGGGACACTGGGATTATTTATCTGATTGATGTTTACGCTGATAAACAGGTGCTAATTAACCCGCTGATTAGAAGGTTAATCACGCTGGCGATGGAGGAGATGATGTCACTGATTCATTCGGCGTGATGTTTGTTTTTCTAAGGGCAAAATTAACATTCCACGAGGTCCGCCAGCTTCCCATATTTGGGCGTCGCCATGGCGGATCTGGCTTTTATACCAGACTTGGCAACCCTCATATTTCAATCCAGGCTTGAGACCTGCGATGAGAGCGCAGGTTCGAACCCTGAATCCCCAGAGTCCTACCACACTACACGGCTACACTAGAACAGCAGCCGCCCTATCAGAAGGCTTTTCATGAGACTTGTAATGTTGTATGTCTGTGGGAATTTGTCCCTGTTCAAAAGAGTCAAAAGAGTCAAAAGAGTCCATATGGTGGGTTGAGAAAGCCTCGGTTGATGTTCTGATTCATCCCAGAGCTGTTTAGTGGGGCTGAGGTCAGGGTCAGTGGAGTTTCTTTATACCTACAGTCATACTGACACAGGAAAGAGCCTTCCCTAAACTGTTGCTGCTTTATGTTATTCCCAAAGTACAGGTCCCATGCTCGGATAAAGGGATTCACGATTCATGAATCACGATTCATGAATCAAGAGTGCAGGTCCAATCCCCAAAGTGCAGGTCTCGTGCACAGATAAAGGGATTCATGATTCACTATTCATGAATCACGATTCATGAATCAAGAGTGCAGGTCCAATCCCCAAAGTGCAGGTCCCGTGCACGGATAAAGGGATTCATGACTCACGATTCATGAATCAAGAGTTCAGGTCCCATGCCCAAAGTGTAGGTCCCATGCTCAAATAAAGAAATTCATGATTCATGAATCACGATTCATGAATCAAGAGTGCAGGTTTAATCCCCAAAGTGCAGGTCCTGTACACAGATAAAGGGATTCATGATTCACTATTCATGAATCACGATTCATGAATCAAGAGTGCAGGTTCAATCTCCAAAGTGCAGGTCCCATGCATGGATAAAGGGATTCATGATTCACAATTCATGAATCATGATTCATGAGTCACTATTAATGAATCATGATTCATGAATCAAGAGTGCAGATCCAATTCCCAAAGTGCAGGTCCCATGCTCGGATAAAAGATTCATGATTCACAATTAATAAATAACGATTAATGAATCACAATTCAAGAGTCACTATTCATGAATCACGATTCATAAATCAAGAGTGCAGGTCCAATTCCTAAAGTGCAGGGGGGGAAGATTAAAACGGGGCGTCCAAACACTTTTGGCTATAATATTAATTATTGACCAATCACGTTTCCAGAAAAGTTGGGACGTCACGTAAGTGAACCGATTCTGATTTGGGCGATTCTCTCCCGGAGTTTGGAACGCGGTGGTGAGCCAAGAGCTATCGGTGTTACACTCCTCGTTATGTCCTCGATCACTGTCGTAGAATTACGCCCCGTCCCAACTTTTTTGGAGCGCTTTCTTTTCTCTTCTTTCTACGTTTATCAGCTAAAACAAAGAATCAGTACAGAATCAAAAGAATCAATGAATCAGATTCATTTTCTGGAAATGACGGTTTTGAAATATTTATATTATAATCATGAGCTTATATGGCTGATTCACAAATGAAAACATGACTGACTCTCATCTATTGGTCGATAGTAGATCTGGGACAAAAAAGAGACTCGTCCGTGTGGGGGGGGGGGGGGTGAGAAAGAGAGGGCGGGGGGGGGTAAGAAGAGGGATCAGGAGGATTAGGCATCAGTATCCCTTGGGCATTGTCTGCAAATCTGGAGATAAAGAATGCCGTGTGTGTGTGTGTGTGTGTGTGTGTGTGTGTGTGTGTGTGTGTGTGTGAGAGAGAAAAGAGCAGGTGGCAGGAGTGTGGGGGCGGGAGAAGGTATTCTCGGGTGTTGTTCTTTTCGTAAAGAAGGCGAGGGCCGAGCGTGCATTCGTTTAAAAAAACGCCGTGATTCCCCCCCCGACAAACACCTGACTGGTCGTCTCGCTTTAACCAGTACGACCAGTTTCATACTGGAATCTGAAATCCCAGTCCCAGGATTATAAACAGTTTCCAGTTTGGAATGGTAGCACCATCGCCCGAGTTACAGGGGGGTCGAATCCCCAGCCATCGTAGAGACGACGCACCCAAAGTGCAGGTCCCATGCTCAAATAAAAGATTCACGATTCACGATTCATGAATCAAGAGTGCAGGTCCCTTCCTCAAAGTGCAGGTCCCATGCTCGGATAAAGGGATTCATGATTCACGATTCATAAATCACGATTCATGAATCAAGAGTGCAGGTCCCATGCTCGGATAAAGGGATTCATGATTCACGATTCATAAATCACGATTCATGAATCAAGAGTGCAGGTCCCAAGCTCGGATAAAGGGATTCATGATTCACGATTCATGAATCATGATTCATAAATCAAGAGTGCAGGTCCCAAGCTCGGATAAAGGGATTCATGATTCACGATTCATGAATCATGATTCACGAATCAAGAGTGCAGGTCCCATGGTCAAAGTGCAGGTCCCATGCTTGGATAAAGAGATTCATGATTCACGATTCATGAATCAAGAGTGCAGGTCCCCTGCTCGGATAAAGGGATTCATGATTCACGATTCATAAATCACGATTCATGAATCAAGAGTGCAGGTCCCATGCTCGGAAAAAGGGATTCATGATTCACGATTCATGAATCATGATTCACGAATCAAGAGTGCAGGTCCCATGGTCAAAGTGCAGGTCCCATGCTTGGATAAAAAGATTCATGATTCACGATTCATGAATCAAGAGTGCAGGTCCCCTGCTCAGATAAAGGGATTCATGATTCACGATTCATAAATCACGATTCATGAATCAAGAGTGCAGGTCCCCTGCTCGGATAAAGGGATTCATGATTCACGATTCATAAATCACGATTCATGAATCAAGAGTGCAGGTCCCATGCTTGGATAAAGGGATTCATGATTCACGATTCATAAATCACGATTCATGAATCAAGAGTGCAGGTCCCCTGCTCGGATAAAGGGATTCATGATTCACGATTCATAAATCACGATTCATGAATCAAGAGTGCAGGTCCCATGCTTGGATAAAGGGATTCATGATTCACGATTCATAAATCACGATTCATGAATCAAGAGTGCAGGTCCCATGCTCGGATAAAGGGATTCATGATTTACGATTCATGAATCAAGAGTGCAGGTCTCATCCCCAAAGTACAGGTCCCATGCTCGGAAAAAAGGATTGAGGATTCACGATTCATAAATCATAATTCATGAATCAAGAGTGCAGGTCCCATGCTCGGATAAAGGATTCATGAATCACGATTAATGAATCAAGAGTGCAGGTCCCATGCTCAGATGAAGGGATTCATGATTCACGATTTATGAATCATGATTCACGAATCAAGAGTGCACGTCCCATGCCCAAAGTGCAGGTCCCATGCTCAGATAAAAGGGATTCATGAATCACCATTCATGAATCAAGAAGCTTTATTGTCACTCTAGCTTTATATACAAGTACAAACTGACACCAAACGGCGTTCCTGCACTTAACACGAGTGCAAACAACACAAGATACGCAAGGAGTGTTGCGTCAGGAAGGGGCATCCGGCCAACCAACATTTGTTAAAATTATGGGCACAGAGGGTACAGAGGGTACAGAATACCAAAAACCCCTTATCGACACCTGTTGAACTTGTCCAAATGGTCAGATGTGGTCAGATTTGGTGCTAAATACCTGGACAATGAAAAAAAATCTGCTAATTGTTTCCTTTGGCAACGCTATCTGCTAATCAAGCCGACGATCCGCCGTTTCTGTCCTGCAGGCGAATACATCAAGAAATCGCTCCAGGTTTGTGTCCGGAGGGCGAGTGGGAGACCGGCTAATCACGCAGCGCTGATAACAAGAGCCTGTCGTCGTTAGCATCCCAATAGAGTCATTACTGCTCGCATTACTAGCATTCAAACGCACGCTCAGGCTAACGGCTTAAGAGCGTATCGTTCAACCGGCGAGCTGATGCGCTAAAGGCGGTAATTAGTTGGCAAGAGCAGTTCAAGCACATAATGCTAACGTAGCAAAAAAAGAACAGTTAGCGTTGTGATGTGTGATATCGTTAGCCACGTTAGCAGGTGGACTGGATGAGTTATCTGTGTGATGATGCTCATGTAGGTTTCCTCAGGACGTCCTGAGCTAGATTGTGTTTCAGACAGACAGGCAGACACACAGACCGACAGACAGACACACAGATGGACAGACAGACAGACAGACAGACAGACAGAGACACACAGATGGACGGACAGACAGACAAACATACAGACAGACAGACACACAGATGGACAGACAGACACACAGATGGACAGACAGACAAACAGACACATACATACAGACACACAGATGGACAGACAGACAGACACATGCATACAGACAGACACACAGATGGACAGACAGACACATACATACAGACACACAGATGGACAGACAGACAGACACACATGCATACAGACAGACACACAGATGGACAGACAGACAAACAGACACATACAGACAGACACACAGATGGACAGACAGACAGACAAACATACAGTGGTGTTCAAAAAAATAGCAGTCCAACACCATTAACTTGATAAATCACTGTTTTTAGTAGAAGTGATATTTCTACATAGCAAAAAATTCACTTGAAAGTGTAGTAGAGTAATGAAAACAAAACAAACCCAACAATTAGGACGTGCATGCCGCTCATTCAGTAATTGAAGCATTGATTGAAAGTGGGTTGTTCAAAATAATAGCAGTGAGGAGCTCAATTGGGGAAGTCATTCATTCTGCACAAGAACGGGTGTCAAATTTGGTCCTTATTTAAGGTAGGAGGGGGGCAAATGTTGCACAGGTTGGTCAAAGCACATTTCCTTCTGAAATATTGGGTAAAATGGGTTGTTCCAGACATTGTTCTGATGAACAGCGTACTTTTATTAAAAAGTTCATTGTAGAGGAAAAAACATACAGAGAAGTGCAGCAGATTATCGGCTGCTCAGCTAAAATGATCTCAAATGCCTTGAAGTGAAAACCAAAACCTGAAAGACGCAGAAGGAAGCGTGGAACTACTGTTTGAATGGATCAGAGAATAGCCAAAATGGCAAATACTCAGCCAATGATCACCTCCAGAAAGATCAAGGAACATCGCTCTCACACCCATAGTGATGAAGTGCTTCGAGAGACTGATCTTGGCTCATATTAAGAGTAGTCTTCCTATCACCCTGGACACTCATCAGTTTGCCTACCGTGCCAACAGATCTACTGATGACGCAGTTTCTCTGGCAATGCACACCGCACTCAGTCACCTGGATGGAGTTAACACATATGTCAGGATGTTGTTTATTGACTTCAGTTCTGCCTTTAACACCATCATCCCATCCAGACTGATCTCCAAACTGAGCACACTTGGGATTAGTCACACAATATGCAGTTGGATTATGGACTTTCTTAGCTCCAGACCACAATCTGTTAGGATGGGTGACCACACCTCCCCCGTCCTCACACTCAGCACAGGATGCCCACAAGGTTGCGTCCTCTCACCTATGCTGTACACACTGTACACATACGACTGCATCTCAAAACACAGCTCCAACACCATCATAAAGTTTGCCGACGACATCACAATAATCGGCAGAATCACCAACGATGATGAGAGGCTGTACAGGGAGGAAGTGAGGATGCTCACAGAGTGGAGCACTGCTAACAACCTCTCCCTCAATGTTAGCAAAACCAAGGAGATGGTCATCGACTTCAGACGGGGGAGTAGAGTGCACACACCACTGAGCATCGAGGGGACAACGGTGGAAAGAGTGAGCAGCTTCAAGTTCCTTGGCGTCCACCTAGCTGAGGATCTCACCTGGTCACTCAACACATCACACGTCATCAAAAAGGCACAACAACGTCTCCACTTCCTTCGAAGACTGAGGAGAGTCAACCTGCCACAGCAGCTTCTCTGTAACTTCTATAGATCCACTGTGGAGAGTATCATGACAAGCTGCATCACGGTCTGGTACGGCAGTGCCACAGCTGCTGAACACAAGGCTCTTCAAAGGGTGGTGAAAACTGCCCAGCACATCACTGCAACCGCACTCCCACCCATACTGGACATCTACAATAAAAGATGTCTGAGGAAAGCCAGGAACATTTCCTCTGACCCCACACACCCCAGCCACTTCCTGTTCCAGCCACTGCCATCTGGGAAGAGGTACCGGACCATTCGAGCCAGAACCACCAGACTCAAGAACAGTTTCTACCCACGAGCGGTTAAACTAGTCATTCCTACTATAACTACCAGGACATAACCACCTCTACGACTGTTGCACTCGCACTTTTACTGCACTCTTGCTGCTAATCCACTACCTCGAATTTGTTTACCCAAACCTAGCTGCTAAATCCAAATCCACTACCTCAATCTGTCTATGCACCTTGCTTTTGTTCTTGCACCTTGTTTTGTTCTTGCACCTTATATTGTTTTTGCACCTTATATTGTCTTGTCATTGCACCTTGTCTATGCACCTTATGTATGGTTTTCTTTTGGTAACTTCCCCCATCCCCTCCCCCATTGTTTTTGCACTATTGTCTTTCATTGTCTGCACTGGAGATGTAGCCTGACAGTGTTTCGTTATACTGTACAACCCTGTATTGTATAATGACAATAAAGTTGAATTGAATTGAATTGAATTGAATTGAATTGAATCTGAAGTTAGCAGTGAGTACAGAAGATGATTAAGTGAAGCCGATTTACCAGCAAGAACTCCTGCAAAGTTCCGTTGTTAAGATAAAGACGTTTCCTGAATGGGTTCAAATTTGCCAAGGAACACATTGACTGGTCCAAAGAGAAATGGCTCAACATTTTGTGGACTGGTAAAAGCAAAATTGTTCTTTTTGGGTCTAGTGGCCATAGACAGTATGTCAGACGACCCTCGAGCACTGAATTCGAGCCAAAGTTCACTGTGAAAGTAGTAAAGCATGGTGGTACAAAATGATGATATGGGGATGTTTTTCATACCATGGTGTTACGTCTATTTATCACATACGAGGGATCATGGATCAGTTTAAATATATCAGAATACTTGAGGAGATCATGTTGCCCTATGTCAAAGAAGAAATGTCCTTAAAATGGGTGTTTCAACATGACAATGACCCAAACCATCCTGGTTACAGACAAACAAGATTGAGGTAATAGAGTGACCAGCACAATCCCCTGACTTCAATCCCATAGAGAACTTGTAGGCTGACGTCTGAAACACGTTTTTTTGAGGCAAAACCCAAAATTGCAGAAGAACTGTGGAATGTCGTCTAATCATCCTGGACTGGATACCTGTTCAGAGGAGCCAGAAGTTGGTCGACTCCATGCAACACAGATCTCAGAAACAATTGTTATGCCACTAAATATTAGTTATTATTAGTTAAATATTAAAGTAAAGTGAAACCTCAAACATTTTTTTCAGTTTATAGATACATTTTTTGAGTTTTTAAAGAAAAATGCTGCACTGCTATTTTTTTGAACAGCCTAATATTCATTTTTCTTAACTTTCTGTAAAGGATTAACACAAACTGGCTAAATTTAGTTAATGTTTTGAATTAGAATTGAAAGTGTAGTATTTTCAGTGCATTTGCATTTATGGAAATACAAGTTATCATAATGATTTTGTGCTTTATTCACTTTTTTAAAACCACTGCTATTTTTTTTAACACTACTGTACATACAGACAGACAGACACACATACATACATACAGACACACAGATGGACAGACATACATACAGACAGACACACAGATGGACAGACAGACACATACATACAGACACACAGATGGACAGACAGACACACAGATGGCCAGACAGACAAACACATTTTTATTTCTTAGTCCGGTTCCTTTTCCCACCCAGCAGACTAGCGGCCAGATTTTGTCTGTGCCTGCTAGGGGCGCCCAGCCGACCGGTAGCAGAGCTGAGATTCGAACTCGGAGACTTCGTAAGCGATGTTGTGCTGACCGATGATGTTGAATAACCGGTGCTCAGCCAAGCGGACGAACCTCCTGCGAGACCCATCCATCGGTCAACACGTCAAGGTTCTAGGGAAGCCGATCGTTGGTTTGACGGCCTTCTGCCAAAGTCATGGGCACAGAGGGAACAGAGGTCATAGAGCGGTCATTAACGTTCTCCATCATTCGTTCATTGTCTGTGTTACCCTGGACGGGTCGCCTCACACACACTCTTCGCACGTCTTTGGACTTGTGGGTGGAAACCGGAGCTCCCGTATGAAACCCACACAGAAACGGAAAGGACAAGGGAATCGAACCCAGGCTCTACTTGCTGTGAGGTGACAGCGCTACTCGCTGTGCCACCATACCAGCCTTTTACCAAATTACTAATCTTACATTGCTGTATGTGTTTTTTGGCCTGACAGCAAGAAGGTCCTGGGTTCGATTCCCCAGTGTGGGTTTCCTCCATGGGAACGTTCCTAATCTGAAGCTGGGAGAGTCACTCGGAGAGCTTTTATCGCACTAACGATCTGCGCTGGAGGAAAATTCAGGGTGGAAGGGCTGATGTTCCCTGCTGACTCTTGCTAATAGGGTTAGCATCAAAGCTATTAGTGCTACAAGATGAATTTATTAGGTAAATGTCTAGGGGAGATGAAATGGAGAGGGGGGGGGTTCTCAGGGGGAATACGACAAAATGCTGATTTGCTTCGTGCTTGCCTGAGGTCAAGGGTTTTCTGGTCCACCGATGAGCCCAAACATTTGGACCTCACCCTAAAACGTCTGGCGGATGGTCGTTACTCTGAAGATTATCACTAAAACTGCGGCTAGTACCCAGCGAGAACACACAGAGGATCCACAAGGGTCGAACTGCGGATCATTTAAATTCTGGTGACTACCTTTGGAAGAGATGGTACCAGGATGTAGCCTCGTACCACATGACCTACAGCCAAGTGCTAGTCTACGTGAATTCGACACTGTCCACTGAAACATCAGGACCACACCCTAAAACATCCTTCGGTTGGTCGTTACTCGTAGTTCACGTCTCAAATCCGGAAGCCCAAAAACCGGTCTGAGGAGTTCTCGAGCGGCCGAGATTGGTCTGGTCCGGACCTACAGAGGATCCACAAGGGTCGAATTACGGATCATTTGAATTCTGGCGACTACCTTTAGAGAGATGGTGCCAGGATCTTTAATCTTACCGCCACCCAGCTCTAGCCTCGTACCACATCTCTTCCAAAGATTCGTCTGGTCCGGATCTACAGAGGATCCACAAGGGTTGAACTGTGGATCATTTAAATTCTGGCGACTACCTTTGGAAGAGATGCCACCAGGATCTTCAATCTTACCGCCACCCAGTTGTAGCCTGGCGGGCGCCCAATGACTGGTCTGAGGAGGAACGAGCCACCAAGTGCCGACACGTTCCTGGGCGATGCGAGAAGACTGAAAGGCTACGCCATCTGGTCCGGACCTACAGAGGATCCACAAGGGTCGAACTGCGGATCATTTAAATTCTGGCGACTACCTTTGGAAGAGACGGCACCAGGATCTTCAATCTTACCGTCACCAAGTTGTAGCCTCGTACCACATGACCTACGGCCAAGTGAAGTCTACGTCAATTCAACACTGTCCACTTTCTCCGGCACCTTGACGTTTGACTGTATATTGTTGCTGATCACATGACGTAAAAGCTTCAAGCATCATCCAGATTCTAGTAGCTTCTTGTTCGCTGCAGGGCCGTTTTTTGGTGGTCTGGACAAACGTTCTCGCTCTCGTATCGTGTCAAAGGTGACTATGAAACCTGCAAGATTCTGCAGCGTGTTCATGGAAATTGGGGCCCATTTGGCACCGATGTTAATCAAGCGACGGGACGTCTCAATATTTTGCCCACAAACTTACTTGTCCAGTGCTCGTCCACTACCTCTGGGATCCAGGGTTCAAATCCACGGTGCTATCAACTGGTTGGGCTGTTACGCGATAGAATAGCGCTAAAACCTCTAGGAAGGGAGTGTTTAGGTTTCGGCTATTTTGTCCAACCCTGCTCACACACACTTACACCCGCAGATCGGGGTAACACACTCCATTGGCGGCTAATCTGCACTGTGGCAACGTGCATTGTTGCTTCATGCAAATGTAGTTACTCAGAGAGGGAGAGAGGGCGAGAGGACCGCGGGGGTATGAAACTGACCCAAAAGAGTCGAGTTTTGAGAGGATAATGTGAAGGAGCTAGAAGATTTGGGGTTGGATCCGGGGGGGTCATACACCCCTAAACCACAGAGGGATTACCCTTCTCTCCCCATCTCCCGGTCTCCTCTGGGTGGCCCCACACTGCCCATCAGGGACGGAGAAAGAAAGACGGGAGGCTGGTGGAAAAAAAAAAAAACGGTGGACGCATTCACACAGGACAGAGCGCCGGAGAGCTTAATTCCATCAAAGAGAGAAAGAGAAAGAAAAGAAATGATTAATTTATTCTCTCCGTCTCCCCCCGCCGTCTCCGTCCCTTCCCATAGGCGCATTGTTCGGCCCTGAATGCCGGTCAGCGCCGGAGCATCTGGTTCTGGTCAGGCCCCGAACGTCCGGACCGTCCCCCCGATCCTACCGACCCGCATCTGCGAAAGGGCCGGGCATACGACCGCCCCGGTCCCTCCGTCCTCCTTTTTCTTTTTCCCTCTCGGGAGATTAAGACCAGAGGCTTTGAGTAATCGTTTGTGAAATGTTGCTCTTTTTTCTGGCGCAAGCGGAATTAGCGACTTCGCCGCCGCCGAGTTTTAAAGCGCAATTAAAGAAGTTTAACGATTTTTCCGTGAGAGGCTGAGCCGATTGAGCTTTTGTGGTCAGGCGTGTGAGGCGAGTAAAAGCTCGTCTGCTTTGATGAAAAAGAGACGTGTGAGGGCCTCGACGTGTCCGGTACTTTGGACTGCCCGACAATCTGTATCAAATCTACCAATCCTTTCATCCGTCAATGTTCGTTCATCCAGCTTTCTTGCTCCACGTTGGTCTAAGGATCTTCCTCCTGGACGCTGGTTTACAAAGATGTCCAGCGTCCCGTCGTCCAGAAAGTCGCTGGTTCTCCACCCTACCCTCCATCCATCCATTCTCTCATCCGTTCACTTGTCTATTGATTGACCATTAACTCTTTCATCCATCTACTTCGCATCCACTACCTTCATACGTTCATCTATCCTTCTTTCAGCCTGATCATCCACACACACCCGTCTATTCAACCGTGTGGTCACTTACTTGACTACCTGGTCATCCGATTAAGGCAACCCGGCCTTTCATCTAGCCTTTCACTCATCTGTTTATTGACGCTCTTTAAGAGCCTCTTGTTCTTCTACTAATCGATGGATCCATCTACCAAACCGACTGACCACTATTCCCCACTTTTAGGGACAGTGGTGGCCTAGAGGGTATCAAAAAACCTGAGAGGTTGAGAGTTAGAATTCCAGCTCTGCCATGCAGCCACTGCTGGGACCTTGAGCAAGGCCCTTAACCCTCTCAGCTCCAGGCGCACCGTACAATGCCATTCTGTTCTTTAGCAATACGCAAATCCATAAATCTTCTACACCAACGTCCTTCCAGGGATCGTTTTTGGTACTCGTCGTGCCTCCTGGAACCAATCCGCAATGGTGGTGAGAGGCTAAGGAAAGACTGCAAGGGTTGTACAGGGCAGGAGCTACCTGGTGACCCTTTTTTTTGGCTGGACTGGGCAGCGAGTCACAAGGCAACCAACAAGTTCTAGCTTATGCATCGCGTACCAAACAAACAATGAGTACTAAGGTATAACTGGACCTTCAACTTTTAACCATCCATACATTAATCATTTTGACCATTTTATGGATCGTATTAATCGTTCGTCCATCTATCATCCATCCGTCCATTCATCTAATCCATCCATCCATCTGTTCATTCATCCATCTATCATACATCAATCTGTCCATCCATCCATCCATCTGTTCATCCATCCTTCTAATCCATCCATCTAATCCATCCATTTGTTCATTCATCCATCCAACTTTCTAATCCAACCATCTATCCATCCATCTATCTGTTTATCCATCCATCTGTTCATCCACTCATCCTTCTAATCCATCCATCCTTCTAATCCATCCATCTTTCTAATCCATCCATCCTTCTAATCCATCCATCCACCCATCTAGTCCATCCATCCATCTAATCCATCCATCCATGTAATCCATCCATCTAATCCATCCATCCATTTAATCCATCCATCTAGTCCATCCATCCATGTAATCCATCCATCTAATCCATCATCCATGTAATTCATTCATCTAATCCATCCATTCATCTAATCCATCCATCCATCTAATCCATCCATCCATCTAGTCCATCCATCCATCTAATCCATCCATTCATCTAATCCATCCATCCATCTAATCCATCCATCCACACATCTAGTCCATCCATCCATCTAATCCATCCATTCATCTAATCCATCCATCCACCCATCTATAATCCATCCATCCATCTAATCCATCTAGTCCATCCATCCATCTAATCCATCTAGTCCATCCATCTAATCCATCCATTCATCTAATCCATCCATCCATCTAATACATCCATCCATCTAGTCCATCCATCCATCTAATCCATCCATTCATCTAATCCATCCATCCATCTAATCCATCCATCCACACATCTAGTCCATCCATCCATCTAATCCATCCATTCATCTAATCCATCCATCCACCCATCTATAATCCATCCATCCATCTAATCCATCTAGTCCATCCATCCATCTAATCCATCTAGTCCATCCATCTAATCCATCCATCTATCTAATCCATCCATCCATCTAATCCATCCATCCATCTAATCCATCCATTCATCTAATCCATCCATCCATCTAGTCCATCTACCTAATCAATCCATCCATCCATCCATCTAATCCATCCATTCATCTAATCCTGCATTCATCTAATCCATCCATCCAT
Source organism: Trichomycterus rosablanca (assembly GCF_030014385.1). Lineage (NCBI taxonomy): Eukaryota > Metazoa > Chordata > Actinopteri > Siluriformes > Trichomycteridae > Trichomycterus > Trichomycterus rosablanca. The sequence goes on from NC_086002.1 coordinate 31,254,606, forward strand.
CTAGTCCATCCATCTAATCCATCCATCTGTTCATCCATCCATCCATCCAATATATGTCCCCGACTTCTGCCTGGGATTCGAACCCTCGGAACTCAGGTGAGGTCTACGAAACCAGGTTGTGCCGCAGGGGGTCCGTCCTTTACCCCCACCTCGCCTCATGAATCGTATTTAAACATATTTAATAATAAGGATGAGATGGATGAGTGTGTGTGGTGTGATTACTGAAACCTCTCCTGACGCCCCCGACGTTACGTTGTTGTTAAGTTGAAGCGGCGGGTGATCATACCTATCACGCACTCTTAACTCCGCCGGGCCTTTGGGCTTTTGTTCAGAGATTATGGAGCTGGGATCCGAACCCCTCTGTTCCCGCTCTCTCCCCTCGGCGTGGAGTGTTTGTTTGGGTGTGTGAGAAAGGGAGGCTCTATTGAAAAGCTAGCGTATGCTCTGTCTCGGCTCTCTCTCGGCTCTCGCTCTGAGGACCTAGTGTCTTCGGGCTCTCGGGGTAAAGAAGCTGAGGGTCTTATCCCCGAGGAGCCTCTTTCAGCTGGGATGAAACGCACAGCATGGGGCGGCAACGAGACGGCAAAGGCAAGAGCTTCCGTCCAAAAGTATTGGGACACCTCGGGTCTGTCTGACAACCTTGCGATTTTACATCCCAGAGAGAGACGCCTTAAGATGCTGCCTACTGAGGCGCCTTATTATATTATCTGAGCGATAATCTGACTGTATAACGCTGTATAGCATTCGGTGCCTTGCTGTATCCTCCCTACTTAGGCAGTAGGCAGCAAGGGAGCTCAGTAGGTTTTCAGACAGACCCACTTCTCTTTTATTGATGTATTTTCTCCCATTTCTCTCCTGATTTGGCGTAGTCGATCGGCCTTCCGCTGCTGGTGGATCCCTGATTGCCGTCACGGTGGGTATACTGATGCTCACGCCCCCTCCGACCCGCGAGCAGCCCTTAGCGGAACCCTTTCTCACCCGTGCATTCTGCACATGCGCCTCTATCTGCCAATCAGGGTCATTAAACAGCATTTTTTTGAAGACCCCACCCACATAGTCCGGTCATCCCGCCCTAGCAGAACCGTGTCTGCTGCAGGCACCGCCAATTATGACCGGAGCCGACGCCGAGTTTCGACCCGAGGAGTTCCGAATCTCAGCGCTGGTGTGCTAGTGGTGGAATATCCCGCTGCGCCACCTGGGCGCCAACAGATACGTTCTTGTATGTTCTACCTCGAAGTCTCTCGACCTCTTGAAGTAATCGAATCGGTCGGTCTAACCTCAGGAGAGGTCTGCGCTTTTTACCCCGCAGGAACGAAACGCCGCACTGGTCAGGGTCTCGAAGGATCCAGTGCTGGAAATCATGTCGCCTGTTGTCCGAAATATCCGATCGTAAACCAACCCACTTAAAACAAAACAAAAAAACGCGACACGCGCTGGTCGTCGAGCACGGTGTTTGGTTTGTTTTTTTTAAAGAAGGGGAGATCTGACGGGGCGCGGCTTCGGGTCGCAGCCCCGTCCGAACCTCCGATAGACAAATTGGATTACGGAAAGAGGGATTAAACCTGGAAAAGGGGAACAACAAATAAGAAAAGCTGGCTGTGATCACAGACTTTAATATATTTCTTTTTCTCCTTTCTTCTTCTTCCACCCCCCCCCCGTCCGTCTTCTGTCTCTCTTAGTCTTTCTTTCCCATGGAGGGATAAAAAAAACCTGGCTTAGTCCTGGATTTATTAAACCCGGGATTAATTTGTAATGCTCCCTTTCCCCTGAAGGCGACTAGCAGATTTGTTATCTAAAGCAAACAGGGCGAAGCGTAATAAAACTCCACCACAAAAGCATGTGAAGTTCTGCGGTTTTCAGACGGCTGAACGTGTCTGTGTGTGTGTGTGGGGGGGGTTGGTAAGGGGCTTTTCTTCGGAGGCTCGGCGGATTAAAAAGGAAGTCGTATCCTTTAATATTTCCTTCGGCAACAAAAAGGAAAGAGCAATCAGAGCATGTTCATTACACCATAATAATACGTTTATAAGGGAAGCACTTCGCCCGCTTAAGTAGGGCTTCTGAAAGAGTACAGACGCTTAGCGTTAACGCGCGAGGCAAACGATTAGCTGATGGATAAACACAGCAGATAGCAACAGGCTGTGGGTTCATCGTAGATCATTTACACTTAGTGCGTCAGAAAACTGATGGAGATCTCATGGAGGAAGATTTTGTTGGTCTGTCTATAATATACACCGATCAGCCATAACATTAAAACCACCTCCTTGTCCATGTTATCAGCTCCACTTACCATATAGAAGCACTTTGTAGTTCTACAATTACTGACTGTAGTCCATCTGTTTCTCTGCATGCTTAGTTCCCCCCCTTTCACCCTGTTCATCAATGGTCAGGACCACCACAGAGTAGGTATTATTTAGGTGGTGGATCATTCTCAGCACTGCAGTGACACTGACATGGTGCTGGTGTGTTAGTGTGTGTTGTGCTGGTATGAGTGGATCAGACACCGTGTCCACTCACTGTCCACTCTATTAGACACTCCTACCTAGTCGGTCCACCTTGTAGATGTAAAGTCAGAGACGATCGCTCATCTCATCTATTGCTGCTGTTTGAGTCGTTCATCTTCTAGACCTTCATCAGTGGTCACACTGCCTACGGGGCGCTGTTGGCTGGATATTTTTGATTGGTGGACTATTCTCAGTCCAGCAGTGACAGTGAGGTGTTTAAAAACTCCATCATACTCATACCAGCACAACACACACTAACACACCACCACCATGTCAGTGTCACTGCAGTGCTGAGAATCATCCACCACCTAAATAATACCTGCTCTGTGGTGGTCCTGTGGAGGTCCTGACCATTGAAGAACAGGGTGAAAGGGGGGTAACAAAGCATGCAGAGAAACAGATGGACTACAGTCAGTGATTGTAGAACTACAAAGTGCTTCTATATGGTAAGTGGAGCTGATAAAATGGACAGTGAGTCTATAAAATCTATCTGTCTCTCTGTCTGTCTATAATATCTATTTGTCTCTGTCTGTCTGTCTATGATCTATCTATCTATCTATCTATCTATCTATCTGTCTGTCTGTGTCTGTTTATCTATCTATCTATCATCTATCTGTCTCTATCTATCTATCTATCTATCTATCTATCTATCTGTCTGTCTGTCTGTCTGTCTGTGTCTGTCTATCTATCTATCTATCATCTATCTATCTATCTATCTATCTATCTATCTATCTATCGTCTGTCTGTCTGTCTGTCTGTCTATAATATCTATCTATCATCTATCTGTCTGTCTGTCTGTCTATCTATCTATCTATCTGTCTGTCTGTCTGTCTGTCTGTCTGTCTACCTGTCTGTCTATCTATCTGTCTGTCTGTGTCTGTCTGTCTATATGTCTGTCTGTCTATAATATCTATCTATCTGTCTGTCTGTCTATAATATCTATCTGTCTCTATATGTCTGTCTCTAATATCTATTTGTTTCTGTCTGTAATATATATGTCTGTATCTATCTGTCTGTCTGTCTGTCTGTCTGTCTATAATATTTATATATCTACAGTATATGCCTGCCTGTAATCTATCTATCTGTCTGTCTGTCTGTCTGTCTATAATATATATTTATCTGTCTGTCTATAATAAATATCTGTCTGTCTGTCTGTCTATAAAAAATATCTATTAACCTGTCTGTCTGTCTTTCCCGGCCCAAACCGGGTTTAACTGGGGTTACGTTTCTAGACAGGTTACGTTTCTAGACAGGCTCCATTCTCAGGACTCAAAAATCTAGAATTCTAGAATCTAGAACTTTCTCCCAAAAGCGCTGATTTAAAAATGTGGTCTGGTAGAGAAAGACACACAATAATGACCGGAATGTCACAATGCGTTATCTACGGTTGTCATACGTTACATCTACGCGTTGACAATATGTTTCCCGTTGAATCCGGGCGTGAACGAAGCAGACTGGCCGCTATGACGTTCCTATAAAGGCTCTTAACCCGCCTATTATGCGACCTTGCATCCCTCGGCGCGTCCATATGTCACGTCAGCTTTTCAGAGCGATTGATTTTAACGCGCTTTGGCGGCCGGCGGGTTGCCGTGGTGAGCTCACAGAGGCCGCCCTTGCCGATCGATACGTTGTGATTAGCGCGGGTGATTTTCACATCGTAATTAACAGATTGGATAATAATCTGATTTGATATCAGTTAATCTTTTCCGGATTTAAAGCCTCTTTCATCTCATTTATTTAATTTTCATTAACTGGCTGCGGGCCAACCAAGTGCCCCGGACAGGCTGGCGATCCGTCGCGGGGCTTCGGTCACCAATCACATGGCTTATCAAACATCAGAACCCAAAAAAGAACCAGTCACGACCCTGCAAGCAACCAAATTATGTCCATACTCTTTCAGATTCAGATACTTTCTTGATGTCTGATTGGGACAGATTGGCTAAATGGGCACAGGGTTACATAAGGAGCCCAACAGTGGCTGCACAGCAGAGCCAGGATTCCAACCCACAACCTTCCGTTCGATAGATCAAAGCTCTACCAACTAGGCTAGCAACTGTCTCTTCAAACCCTGCCAGAAGAGTGGAGGCTGTTATAGCCTCAAAGGGTGGGCTGCTCCATATCGATGACCATAGTTTTGGACTGGGGTGTCCGATATGCTCACGGTCAAGTGAGTGATGGATTTGTGTGGTACGTGCCATTGGGGGTACAGGTATCAGTGCACTCCTAGTGCCAGTCCCAAGCCCGAGCAAATAGGGAGAGTTGGGTCAGGAAGGGCAACTGGACTGATGGATTGTGTCTAGTTCTGATGGTCAGCAGGGTACTGGAGGAAACTGTGCTACTGTTGGACCAAAAGGGGAACCAGGGTGTGTTACTGCATTGGGGGTACACGTATCGGTGCACTCTCAGTGCCGGTCCCAAGCCCGAGCAAATAAGGAGGGTTGGGTCAGGAAGGGCAACTGGACTGATAGACTGTTTCTAGTTCTGATGGTCAGCAGGGTACTAGTGGAAACTGTGCTACTGTTGGACCAAGCGGGAACCAGGGTGTGTTACTGCACTGCGTCCAGTGTGGTACGTGCCAATGGGGGTACAGGTATGGGTGCACTCCTAGTGCCGGTCCCAAGCCCGAGCAAATAAGGAGGGTTGTGTCAGGAAGGGCAACTGGACTGATGGACTGACTGTCTCTAGTTCTGGTGGTCAGCAGGGTACTGGAGGAAACTGTGCTACTGTTGGACCAAGGGCCAGAAGGAGCAGGAAAGGGGGAAGGAGTGTTCTAGGGAGGTGGTTGGGGTAACGGAGAAGGATGCTCAGGACAGGGCAAGATGGAGGCGAGTGATCCACTGTGGCCACCACGAAAGGGAGCAGCCGCTTGGCGTATGCTAGACCTTTTTAGTATCAGCTCAGGGGTTGAAGTCCCGGACCAGTTATCGGAGGGTCAGTGCTTCAGGCTCCACCCTCACCAATTCGCCACAGTTGGACCCCTGAGCAAGGCCGGTAGCTCTGTTGCTTGCTGGCGCAGACACGATTGGCTTGTCTGTTGGGTGGGAGAACCGGAGGCTGCGATCACAACCTCTATGGTGAAAAGAAGCGGTTGTCAACTGCACACGTGTCGGAGGGGGCGTGTTCTAGGTACGTCCCGACCCTCCTCGATCAGGGTAAGGGTCTGCAGCAGTGGAGACAACTGGAAATGGACTCTAACGTGAGACGTAGACATGGACTTTCATCCCAGAGTTTATTCCTGTTTCGGTGGAGGCCGGTTTGCGAGAGCCTGACAACAGTCACAATTTTAAACTCTCGCAATCTCTCTCCCGGTCTTAATCCCTCTCTCTCGTGCTCTCTCTTTTCTTTCTTTCTCTCTCTCTCTCTCTCTCTCTCTCTCTCTGAGCTTTCTGAGGCGGGTCAGCCAGATCTGAACCTGCACATTCTTGCGGGGCCGTGCGAGGCTCGCATGGTAACCAGGAAAGTGAGAGAGCGAGGCGCGAGAGCGAGCGAGCGTTCGGAAGAGAAAGCCAGAGATGCAAGTTTTAACCTGATTCGCCATTAGCGAATGCCAAGAATAAAGAGTGCTCTTGTTTGACTCTTCGAGTTACCTCAGAATTCGAGGTAATCGGTGGAAAACCAAGATGTGTGTGTGTGTGTGTGTGTGTGTGTGTGTGTGTTGTGTGCGCCTATCTGGTTTCTCCTCCTCAGTCTTATTTGCGCCCGTGGAGCCTTTCATCCCCTCCCCTGTATTTACCCTCTTAATGAGAGGGGCGGGACGCCTACGTGTGATTGACGGCTACAAACTCCCTTCTCGTTCGCCGCCCTCCCCAAAACAAAGGCCGGGCGCCTACCTGTTCCTGTTCCTCACCCCTCACCTCAAATTCTCACAATGCCTCGGGTTACATTTCAAGAGAAATACTCCTCAGTTTACTGTGGTAAATAAATCAAATAACACGGTTGTTTCCTCGAGTTTGGCGCTTGACTGTCGCAGCACTCTTGTGGGAACTTCAAGTCTCAAAGGTTGGCAGCACTGGGACTGTGCCTTGGTGTACAAGCTCCACTTACCATATAGAAGCACTTTGTAGTTCTACAATTACTGACTGTAGTCCATCTGTTTCTCTGCATGCTTTGTTAGCCCCCTTTCACCCTGTTCTTCAACGGTCAGGACCACCACAGATCAGGTATTATTTAGGTAGTGGATCATTCTCAGCACTGCACTGACACTGACATGGTGCTGGTGTGTTAGTGTGTGTTGTGCTGGTATGAGTGGATCAGACACCGTGTCCACTCACTGTCCACTCTATCAGACACTCCTACCTACTTGGTCCACCTCGTAGATGTAAAGTCAGAGACGATCGCTCATCTCATCTATTGCTGCTGTTTGAGTCGGTCATCTTCTAGACCTTCATCGGTGGTCACAGGACGCTGCCCACGGGGCGCTGTTGGCTGGATGTTTTTGGTTGGTGGACAATTCTCAGTCCAGCAGGGACAGTGAGGTGTTTAAAAACTCCATCCACTCATACCAGCACAACACACACTAACACACCACCTAAATAATACCTGCTCTGTGGTGGTCCTGGGAGAGTCCTGACCATTGAAGAACAGCATGAAAGGGGGCTAACAAAGCATGTAGAGAAACAGATGGACTACAGTCAGTCATTGTAGAACTGAAGTGCTGATAAAATGGTTTTACCTGACGTGACTTGTATAATCTGTCGGCTTTTGTTTCCTGTCAGCGAGGTGTAAAACGTGGAGCTACTGATCAGGTGGAAGGACGATCAGCGGCCGAGCCAGACTTCTGCGGGTAAGGTTTCCAGAGTACTTAGTTATAGTAGATTTATGGTCGTCTGAAATGAAAACATGGTAAGTATGGTCAATGGTTTAAAGTAGATGGTTTGTATCAGCCAAAACAATGCGTCTAACCACATGTATAACGAAATAGCAAAAAAAATCGACTGTAAATAAATAAACGAACAATTTAAATGGCAGATATTTTGTAACGTATGCTAATCTGTTCTATTGAATAAGTGATTCTGTACCCGAGAGCAAACGGTTTCTCGCGGATAAATACTTTCTGCATTTTTTAAACCTACATGAAGCTAAAACGACATTAAAAGCGCACTTTTTATTTTAAAATCAATTAAAAAAAAAAATTTGATTCCTTGCTAAGTAAACGTGAGCCGTGCAATCGCGTTGCAAGTGTCATGTGACTTGCACTCTAAAAGCTGATTGGCTGATTGGCTCGTGGCGCTGTGTCTAAAATATAAACAGTGTAAATAAATAAAAATAATAAATAGTAAATGATCGTTTTCAATGTAAATCTTTAATATTAATAATAGTAAAAACAATAAACTGCACCTGTTATACTGTTATGGCTTCACTCTATGGACAGAAGCAAATTTTATATTTTGCATTCATGTGTTTCAGCAACATTAATTAATTATATAAAGAAAATAATATACTTCCTATTTTGCAGAAACAGTTTAGGGAACAAAGCAAATCCCTTTAAAATAAATCCAGCTTTACAATGAACTAGAACATCAACTGAGGCATCAGTGCCCAGCCATACAAATAAATAAAGACTCTTTTGACCGAATAGGGACAAATTCCCACAGACATACTTGTGAGGAGCCTTTTAAGAAGTGTGTCTGCTGTCAAATATAGCTGAAACGAACTCTTTTTTTATTTTTATGGTGTTTGTTTTTGAAATGAGATGTCCCAACAAGTTCAGGGTCAGGTGTCCAAATACTTTTGACCGTATAGTGTACCATATACTAATAACTTTAAACTGGGCTAAATCTACCCAAATGATCGTTTTGTGGAAAAATAAAAACAAAACAAACAACAGGCCAGTTGTAGCATAAATGCTAACAATATTTGATTTACGATTAATTACGCTAGCAGCACTGATAGCATTGCTAATAAACAATTGTTCTCACTACGTAGCAAGACTAGTTCTTAATTTACCAAACCCTATTTATTTAATCAAATTAAACTTTAAAAGTAAGTTAAAATAGCTTTTACAAACCCAGTGATAGAACATTTAGCTAATGGGTGTGTTAAGCTAGCGGCTTCTGAGGTAAAATGTATAAATAAACACGGACGATAGTTCAGTTTTAACTTACGCTATACCCAAATGTTTCTGGGTTGTTGTTTTAACCTAAAATCTGTAAAATTGCTTTAAATTAATGTCTATTATTTAAAAACAAGAGCGAAATAAGTTACATTTAACTTAGTTTTTATTAGGCTAATTTATTAGGTAAATTTGAGGGGTTTGAAAGCGTCGTTAAAGATGCTGAGTTATTGTAAAGTTGCAGGTTTTATAATTAGTAATAATAATAATTATTATTATTATTAAGGTGTAAATTGTGTATTTTGCACCTATAGATGACTTTCCTAATGTTTACAGTTGTAGGCTACTGACTCTAATAGTCTACAATGGAAATTTGACGCTAACTTAAAAATACAATCTGTCCTGTAGACAAAAACAATAAACTAATTTTAAATTGTATTGTTTGTTTCCTAATTTTTAACATTTGTTTCTGGGTAAACTAGTGGACTTCTACTATATCACGTAGGTAGAGAGATGGATAAATAAATGCTTTATTAATCCTGAGGGAAATTATTGGTCTCTATTAGTTAAACTAGCAAAATAAATGAATACGAAATACAAACAAAGTAATTTAAACTAGAATTTGAACATTTAAATGAACAAAATTGGCTTAATAAAACAAGTAACTTGAGTAACTGAAGGTTACTTCGGACAATACTTGACAAAACTACACCAAAAGCACAAACATTTATCCAGTAACGTTTAACTAAAACGCGAACAATTGTTATTATTGTAATCCATTGATTCATTGCTTCGTTGGTTTTGTTGATCGTGTGTTTTATTTGGCAGGGTGTTGGACGCACATGTGAGGTTATTTTATACGACCCCCCCCCCCCCCCAAACACACACACACACACACACGGTATCTGCAAGTGACAGCAGCTCGTTCATTATGTTAATTTAGGCCAGCTGTGATTTCAACTAATGCTCTGCAAAAACAGAATTAGGGCTTCGTGTGTGTATTGAAATTTCACACCACACACACACACACACACACTACACACACCGATTGATGCCAGTAAGTGTGACCCCAAGTATTCAAGTGCAGCAGAGGATTGATTTTTAGTTCATTTTTTGTCGAAAATTTACACGTTGACTCAGTATCTTGGGTGTAATGTGGATTTAATTTAAACTGTATGAACCCAGCAATAATAATAATAATAACAACAACAACAACAACAATAATATTAATAATAATAAGAAGAAGAAGGATAATAATAATAATTAATAATAATAATAATAATAACAATAATAATAATACTAACAACAACAATAATAATAATAATACTAAAAATAATAATACCAACAATAATAATAATAATAATAATACTAACGATAATAATACTAACAATAATAATACTAGTAATAATAACAATAATAATAATAATAATAATAATTATAATAATAATAATAATAGGCTTAATTCTTATTTTATTACGCTATTAAAAATAATAATAATTCTGCTCAAATTTCTATTTTGTAGGCCACAGATGACGTAAAATCAAACAACTGTTGCTACAAAAAGGAAACTAAACTGCAGAATTTTTTGCATAATAAACGATGTCCAAAAAGTTCATTCAACGACTTATAGAAGCACAAAAATGACTTTTACTTGTATTATTCAAGTGCCAACAAAGAAAATGCTTAACTGAGGCTATAAATTCTATACAAACAAGATGTATAACCTTAACAATGCTGTTTTATATTTTGATACCTACAATTGATCGTTTTAAATCCAACCTGCATGAAGACCTTGTGCCAAGTGTTTTATTTGGATTGATGTTTGTTTTGCTGTATTATTCTTCTGATTTTAATGTATAGCACCTTGGATGACTTTGAAGGCGCTTTATAAATAAACCTGACTTGACTTGACTTTTAAAAGTAATGTTATTCATTTTAAGATAAATGAAACCAGTGTGAACCTGAATCAGGTTCATTAAATTCTAATCAGACGTTAAACGCAGAGTTAAAACTGCCTACGACTAGACACTAGACTAAGATTATTCGATTAGCCCTTGATAGTCTCTCACAGCTTCCATTCGCATCATTCCAGTTTGTTGGAAGTTGGAACTTGGAGTTTATTCCTTGGTGTAAATGTCAGCAGCGGTAATGGATTCGTTGCTCACCTCCTCTCCGCAGGTGTTCCACTGGCTGACAGCCACCAAGAGGAGGGAGGTGTTTAAAAAGATAAACCTCTCCTCATGCTTACCGATAACTCGGGGATTTAGTGGGGATTTTATGCATCGTCGTTTTAATAAGTGCCGACAATTTTACAAGCGGCGGCATAAAAAAGGGCTTGAGGAGGCCAATCCCCGGCTGGCTTTAGAGCTTTAATGTGGAGGAAACCTTGGGATTACACACAAACACACCCGGGACAATGGGCTTAATGCTGCTCAGATATCTTCATATCGATTCCAGCACACTCTTTAAATTCTTTACCCATCAAAAGTGTCTCCATTTTTACACCAACATTACTACTTGTGGCTGGGGGTTTAACTTTTTGGCATTTTGGCTTCAACTGGGCAGAACGTTTCATACATATAGGGGACAAAATGTACACAAAGGTTTAGTACTACAACTAACTTTTATACGTTTTAATTCTGTTAGTGTGTATACATTTTATATATACTACTATTTAAAAGTATATATTTTTCAAAAGTACAGATTTTATAATTAGTTATTAGTAATATGAAAGTGTACATTGTGTATTCTGCACTCACTGGCTTTCTTAGTGTTTTATTACCCGACATTAAAAGCCGCAAAATGGACTTGAATCTAAATCCTAAAATTCCTGTCCTATATTAAATGTTAGTGGTTGGTATATATATATATTTTTTTTATTATTATTTATTTAGTTATTTATTTATTTATTTTTGCTCAGAGTGGATTTCGTGTGGTGCGTTAAACAAAACAATTAATTAATTAATTAAAAATTAAAAACAAATTAAATTTGTTTGTACTAAAAGTAAAAAAAAAAAAAGCCTATATATTTTATTTCGGCTTATATGTGTGCAAATTATTTATTTATTTATTTTTGCTCAGTAACTGAGTGGATTTGGTGTGGCGCGTTGCACAACTAGGGTTTTAGGATTAAAATAAACAAACAAAAATAATAAATAAATAAATAAATACAAAATAAAAAAACAAATTAAACTTGTTTGTACTAAAAGTAAATAAAAAAATCTATATATTTTTATTTCGATTTATATGTGTGCAAATTATTTATTTTAATCAGGCTTATTTGTTTTTATTCTCTCTTTTATTATTTAATGTTTATTTTTATTGTATATTCTACAATGCATTCGTTTTTTGCTGGAGTTTAAGCTGTTCTTATTTAAAATTTAGTTTGGTATAATCGTATATCAGTAACATTCGGATTTTAAAAGTATATATTCTGTACCTTCACTTTTTTTTGTAATGCTTCGCTCTATTTGCGCGGCAGGACACCGACCCGTCACGATGGGCTAACTTGCTTGTGATTGGTCAGCTTCCTGGGCCGTGAGTCCATCTACGTGCTCTGATTGGCTGAGACCTGCTGTCCCGCAGGTATGGGTTACTCATAGACGGGACAACGCACCCAAAAAGTGATCAATCTCAATCCGGAGACGTCGCTAATCACCTGTGGACTGGTTTGCGTCTGACATAATGATTCGTTAACATCGATGTATTAAGGGAAAGAGGGATTTTTGCTGACCTGGTCGGTGTTTTTCGTATTTTTTAAAACGTTTTGCGTGTCAGGATTGCCAGTTGTGTGGATACTCCCTACAGAAACCAGGATACACCAGGAAAACACAGTAAGTAAGGTGAGGAGTTGTTTTAAATTCTTGATTTTTTTGCATGAATTAAAACTTCTGGATGTTTGTGTTTTGAAGGAATAAAGCCTAATGGAATATATATGCACAACAATAGTTTTGTAATCTGTAATGTAATGCACAAACTGCGCAAACGCCTCAACTTTCGTGTTGTTTATGCAACTCCTTTACGCATGCGTAAATCATCCAGATAAAGTTTGGGTTTTGGGGGTGGACTGGTTTACTCTAGTCGATAAGGTTTCTACTGTAAATGGAAACCCCTCTGAGTCTAATCTAAATGGCTAAGAGGGATAATTTGCACAGTCGCATCTGATTTACATCTGCTTGTATTCTTTATCAGCGTGGCATTAATGGGGCTTATCCATAAGAATGAGGATAGGAGAGAAAGGCGCACCATGTCGTTTAGGCCGACTTTTGTCTTTAAACATTTGTACTAACTCTGCCGTGGGCTGACAAAGGTGGTGGAACGAGTTCTGGTCCTCCCAGATCATTTCGGTTTGGCCTGCACCATGATGGTAACTCAATGGCAAGTCAAATAACGTGTTTACTCACGACGTGTAGGCCTGCTGTTTTACTTCTTCCAAAAATAATGCAAATTATGGTATGGTATGCATTAAAAGCATAATTTCTTTATTATGCTTTCTTATTCTATTCCATTATTCTTTATTATTTGTAGTATGCGGCCTAACTACCAATTAATAAAAGTCGCTGTATAGTTTAAATACTATATATATATTTATAATACAGCTTAACACAATCTAATACAGTAATATTAATGCAAATTGGCTCACTTGAGTAACTGACCGTCAAGTGGTTGATTAATAGGCTAAAGTCGCATGAAAGTCTGATTTAAAACCATTAAACTTTGATGAACATGAGAAGTACAAAATCACTTTTAATAATTAGCTAATAATTCAAATAAATTCTATTCTTTTTTGTTGACTTGTGCAACTGATTTCTGCATGCCATCCTAAATAAAATGCCCTACCAGCTTTGACAATATACACACCAAATACACAGTTTGTTGAGGATAAAAGGTTTTACCCCATTAACGAGACACAAAATGATGAAGAAGTTGATGGGCGCCCATTGGGGTGCAGACGGTGTGAACGGTCGATCAGACTTTGAAGTTTGTCTTGATTAGTGAAGTGTGAAACGAGGTGATTATGATGGTCCCGATTCATCTTAAAGACCAAAGCTTTTGGGATAAACATAAGTGCATTGTTCTGATCTTAATTATCTATATATAGTACATGATTTACTCTCTGCAAAACTTCCAATCTGTAGGCCTGTAAAACCAAGAAACACCAGTTAACGCAACAATGAAATCACTATATTGATGCGATTGAAATAAAAATATAACATATTTATAGCATATTATAAACGAACTAATAAATAAATAATCAACTTGTCAAACTTGTGCACATCTTTCAGCCCTTTATTTCTGCTCATTAGGGTGCAACTTTTTAAGATCCACCACTGATGTTCAGTAAACAAAGTACGTAAAGTTTAAAACCAATGACCCCAACAATAATTGCAAGACTATTAGTTTTACACTTAAAACTCTTATTAAGGGTCTAATATTTACATCTTGTTCTTATTACCTATTTGACTATGTTTAAAGATTGTTAAATCTTACTGTATTTTACTGTTTAGTGTGTATGATTATGCGACTGTGTATGTTTTATTTCCAAGAAGTTGCACAGCACATTGAAAACACTCATTCCAACAGTGTGCGCACGTGTATTGGTTATAAATGACCTTAAATAATTGGGTTTTATTTACACTAATAACCTCTTTATCCTCTTTACAGGTGTGTTTAGGTGTGTGAAGCTGCACCGCAGTTGCTGCTAGAATGATGTCTTACCTCAAGCAGGCCCCGTACGCCGTGAACGGTCTGGGGCTCGGGGGCGCGCCCATGGAACTCCTGCACCCGTCCGTCGGCTATCCGGGTACGCGCACTGCTCTCTCTCTCTCTCTCTCTCTCTATATATATATATATATATATATATATATATATATGTACATATATACACTTCACATGAAAAGCTTAAAAAAGGTGTTTTTTAAACACCTACAATAAAAGTAAGGTTCTGACGTGAGGTGAGGAAGTCCTAAAGATCTTAAAAAGTCACACACAGTACAACTGGCATTGTTCGGCCACAGTGGTAATTAGTACAAAAAATTAGTAGTAGACAAAATATATAATTATTCTAAAAATAGAAACTTAAAATGTTATAAAAAAAATAGAAGCAATGTAAAGTGAACCGAGTGTGCAAAAGTGACAAGAAAAGTTGTGCAAGAACTGAACATATATTGCGCAACATAATGAGAGTTGTGATTATTATACAAATACAAATATATATATAATTTAGTCCCGATTGCTATTTTGGTTGAGGGCCCGAATAGCTCCTTCTCATATAAACATCTTATATAAACAGTTTTAGTTTTGCACAATTAAGTTGAACCTTTAGACGGTCAATAGAAACTCTGGGATTTTAAGAAAGTGCTCAGCGTTTATGAACCAATAAAGACGCTTCAAGTCTGCAGCTGCTGTTTGTTGTTGTTGTTGTTGTTGTTGTTGTTGTTGTTGTTGTTGGCTTTTTAAAAGTAAAACAAATTGGGAATATAGTTACACAAATTCACGTATTAAAATCGAATCATGTTTCTTAGTAAGTTGTTTAATTGTAAGAATGAGTGCGACCTTTCTGACTTTTTATTACAGCTATACGTTTTCGGTTGTTCGCAGATTTACTGCTATACAGTTTATGTTATCTAAAGACAATCGACTGTAATGTTCAATTAAAGGTTTTATTTATGGTATTTTTTGGCGCAATTCCTCATTAGAATAGCTTGCAAATTTTCCAGTAGCTTTTCAAAGGTCTAACAAAGAAAATCCAATCATATAATCATATAGCCTACCATACGTATTTCCAAGAGAGAACAGTGTATGAGACATATACATATCCCAATGTTTAATATCACAGGATAAAATAGGCTATACTTCCTAAAATAATAATAATAAACTGATAATAATAATAATAACTGGAATATGGGTTGCGACCTAATCCAGGATAGAGGAAAAAAAATGAAATAACTTAAAAACAACTCTCTGCCCCCGTCCCCCCTTCTGCCCCCTGCATTCACTAACTTTGGATCCAGCACACACATCTCAGGATCGTGAATCCCCCCCGCCCCCCGCCCCATCAATACCGAACTTTGACATCCTCAGGATCAGTTTGCACTGTTGTTTATAATTGCACTGGTCAAACCATATATATATATATATATATATATATATATATATATATATATATATAATGTGTGTATGTGTGTGTTTGTATATATACACCTTATATATGCATTATGTATAAGGTCTTTGACATTTATATATATATATAAATATATATATAAATATATAAATGTATGTTCCCGATATTACATACAGTCCCCAATATATATATATATATATATATATATATATATATATATATATATATATATATATACACACACACACACATACATACATATATACATATCGGGAACATATATATACACACACACATAGGTTTCTGATTTATATATATAGGTCCCCGATATTTATATATATATATATATATATATATATATATATATATATATATATATATATATATATATATATATATATATATGTATATATAAATCATATATTAATCATATATTTTACGTTTAGTGTTTATTTAATGTCTATTGCTGGACCATAGCTCAAATGAATAGCATATATATGCATAATTAGCAAACATTCAGTCACCTGTTGCTGCGCAGATTTGTTTTTTATTTGCGCCACCCAACAGCTACAAAGAACAGAAGATAAAATAACAACAAACATGACGACAGAATGAGATACTGATTCCTATAATGTTTAGTTTAACAATAAAGCTAGACTACTAAAAGGACTTTTTAAATGAGTCCACTTTTATATTGGTATGATTTCATAATATCTCATTTTTACTGTTTATGCAGTTTTTGTTTAATAAACCAGTAAAATATTGATAAAACAGAACCATCAAGTATCCTGGTTGATAATAGTTAAAACATGATTGTATGTTTGGCTGGGATCAGTGCTCGAAGTGGGGAAAAGTAGCGGTACCCAAAACCAAAACCTGACACGGAGAGGCTAGAGATGCCGGTACCGACCCACCCCGAGCACTGACTGGCATCCAGTCTCACACTGGTTGATTGGACGCTGCCCAGTAGGCTTTATTTCATCACTTATGGCGATAACCGCAACTCGCGCATTCTGACGTCATTTTCATTCCGCTGTAATGTTATGCACATCTGGAATTGAGTCTATTTTTCTCTCTTTAATTAAAGCGAACCCCCGCAAACAGAGGCGGGAAAGGACCACGTTCACGCGCACACAGCTGGATATTCTGGAGTCTCTGTTCGCCAAGACGCGGTACCCGGATATATTCATGCGGGAGGAGGTGGCTCTGAAAATCAACCTGCCCGAGTCCAGAGTACAGGTGGGTTTGAATGTGTATATATACCGCTTGTCCTACTGGTCAGTTTTTGTTATACCCTATATACCCCTTATCCTACTGGTCAGTCTTTATATACCGCTTGTCCTACTGGTCAGTCTTTATATACCCCTTGTCCTACTGGTCAGTTTTTGTTATACCCTATATTCCCCTTATCCTACTGGTCAGTCTTTATATACCCTATATACCCCTCATCCTCAGGTCAGTTTTTTTTATACCCTATATTCCCCTTATCCTACTGGTCAGTCTTTATATACCCTATATACCCCTCATCCTCAGGTCAGTTTTTGTTATACCCTATATTCCCCTTATCCTACTGGTCAGTCTTTATATACCCTATATACCCCTCATCCTCAGGTCAGTTTTTGTTATACCCTATATATACCCCTTATCCTACTGGTCAGTTTTATATACACTATATACCCCTCATCCTCAGGTCAGTTTTTGTTATACCCTATATACATCCCTTATCCTACTGGTCAGTCTTTATATACCCTATATACCCCTCATCCTCAGGTCAGTTTTTGTTATACCCTATATACATCCCTTATCCTACTGGTCAGTCTTTATATACCCTATATACCCCTCATCCTCAGGTCAGTTTTTGTTATACCCTATATACATCCCTTATCCTACTGGTCAGTCTTTATATACCCTATATACCCCTCATCCTCAGGTCAGTTTTTGTTATACCCTATATATACCCCTTATCCTACTGGTCAGTCTTTATATACCCTATATACCCATCATCCTCAGGTCAGTTTTTGTTATACCCTATATACATCCCTTATCCTACTGGTCAGTCTTTATATACCCTATATACCCCTTATCCCACTGGTCAGTTTTTATATACCCCTTATCCTACTGGTCAGTTTCTATATACCCTATATACCCCTTATCCCACTGGTCAGTTTTTATATACCCTATATACCCCTTATCCTACTGGTCAGTCTTTATATACCCTATATACCCATCATCCTCAGGTCAGTTTTTGTTATACCCTATATACATCCCTTATCCTACTGGTCAGTCTTTATATACCCTATATACCCCTTATCCCACTGGTCAGTTTTTATATACCCCTTATCCTACTGGTCAGTTTCTGTATACCCTATACCCCTTATCCCACTGGTCAGTCTTTATATACCCCTTATCCCCTGGTCAGTCTTATGACGTCACAATTATTGTACATTTCAAGCGTCTGATCCTCGGTTCCTCTCCTCGTTCAGGTGTGGTTTAAGAACCGGAGAGCGAAGTGCAGGCAGCAGCAGCAGAGTGGCAGCAGTGGCAGCAGTAGCGGCAGCGCTAAAATCCGCCCGGCTAAGAAGAAATCCTCCCCATCCCGCGAGAGTCCAGGTTCTGAGAGCAGCGGTCAGTTCAGCCCTCCTCCAGCCGTGTCCAGCACCAGCTCATCTTCTTCAATCTCATCCTCCTCCTCCTCCTCGTCCAATCCTTCAGGTCTGGGTGGACTGGGCCTGAGCAGCAGCTCGGCTTCTGGAGCCACACCCGTGTCGTCCATATGGAGTCCTGCTCCTATCTCGCCCCTCCCTGCCCCGGCTACGCTCCCTGACCCTGCGCCACCTACCAGCGCATCGTGCATGCAGCGCGGCGCGTCGGGAAGCGGAGGGTCAGTCGGGGTGGCACAGGGGATGGCAGCGTACCCCTACAACCAGACTCCCGGATACGCCCAGGGTTACCCAGGAGGCACCGGCGGCTCATATTTCAGCAGCATGGATTGTAGCTCCTATCTGGCGCCCATGCACGGGCACCCACACCACGCTCAGCTCAGCTCCATGCCAGGGACCGGGGTGTCGGGGCACCACGCACACCCGCATCACCCGCACCATCTCGGGCAGAGCAGCGGTCACCACCACGCGCACCATCACTCGCACGCGCATGCGCACGCGCATCAGGGTTACGGCACCACTGCGCTGCCCTTCAGCTCCTCGGACTGTGTGGATTACAAGGACTATAAGGACTACAAGGACCAGGCTGCGGCCGCCGCATCACCGTGGAAGCTGAACTTCAGCGCGGACTGCTTGGACTACAAAGACCAGGCGGCGTGGCGCTTCCAGGTCCTCTGATCTGTTTTAGCACGTCCAGATACTTTTAGAACTTCTTACTGCGCTCCAAAGAGCTTTGAGGAGCAAGCAAGTGTTTCTAGGCTAGATAAACACGAGCAGGAACCTGGCAGCAACTTGTGATCTGCTCCTCCAGGATTGAATCCCAGCTCTGATGTGGTGGTGCGATCTCTGCCAAAGCCTCCTTCTCAACACCAGACCCAAAAACTCTTCTTACCCCCCTCAGAGAGACGTTATAAAGGTAACCAAGTCCGCCCAACACTAAACACACCAACAAACCCCCGATCACGGGTCTTTTTTTTTTTTTTTGAAGGGGATCTACTTTTTTTGGGACTCGCTGCACTTGGACTTCTCGCGTATCTATGAAGGCAACAACAACAACAACAACAACAACAACAATTTTGATGATCTGGTGCAAGAGAAACTGTGAATCTGACGCGTCTGTTTCCGTGAAATGTAAAAAAAAAAAAAACCCTGACCCAACGAGCTGATACATTTTCACTAAAATCTTCATGAAATAAAAGATTTGAAATCGACGCGAATTCTTTTGTCTTCAATTCGATCCGATCACTGAAACAGAAAACTCGCGATAATATAAATAATACATAAGAACTAGTTTAGAAAATGCGTCTACAGAATTTTACTTTTATTTCTTTAGTAAAAGAAAACGTGGGAGAGCTTCGTATTAAATAAAATACAAAACTTTCTCTTTTTAAAAATAAGAAAACGTGTTTAAATTCAAAAATATTCTTTCTTCTTTTTTTCTTAATTTTTTTCCCTTTACTTTCTTACTTTGTTTTTTTGTTTTTACCAAATTGACAGTAAAAATGCAGACTCTGAGGAAGTAACATAAACATTTCTTTCTTTCTGTCTTTTTCCTTTCTTTTTTTCTCTTTCTTTATTTATTAGTTTCTTTATTTATTTATCTATTTTTTCTATTTTAATCTAAAATATGTAAAATTATTTATTCTGGTTTTATTTAGAGGTATAATCTTACACAATTCAAGCTTTGTTTTTACCAAATAGGCAGTTAACATTGCAGACTCTGAAGAAGAAACATAAACATTTCTTTCTTACTTACTTTATTTATTTTTTCATTTATTACTTTATTTATTTATTTATTTATTTTTTCTTACTTTATTTATTTTTTTCTTTTTTCTATTTTAAAATTAAGTTAAATTATTGTTTTATTTAGAGGTATAATCTTACACAATTTATGTTTTGTTTTTACTAAATCGGCAGTAAAAATTGCAGACTTGCTTTCTTTTTTCTTTCTTTTTTCTTTTTGTTAGTTTCTTTCTTTCTTTTTTAATTTATTTATTTGTTAGTTTCTTTCTTTTTTTCTTTCTTTTTTTCTTACTTACTTTATTTAGAGGTGTAATTCTACACAATGCAAGATTTATTTTTACCAATAAAAATTGGTAATAAAAATGCGGATTTTTGAACAAGTAACATATTCAAACGTTTCTTTTTCTTTCTTTAAAATTTAAAATAAAAAAAGATCTGTTTTACTTCTTTTGTCTTAGTCGTTTTAGGTTTTACTGGTAAGAGTTATGGTCAAAAATCTAACTGTGAGCATTATTATAGCCACTGTTTATTCTTTCTTGTCATTAAAAGAAAAACCTTGATGCATTTTTGTACTTACTTTTGGCTTTTGAAAAAATATTTTTTCTTGAAAAATCTTGAGTCTTGAAACTTTAAAATTAAATTATGTTCAAGCAGGTTTTAAGGGCATGTTAAAAGCATCTTTAAAAAAAGAAAGAAACAAATCGAATTGTCATTATAAAAAATCAATTCACTACAAATCATGTCGAGTTTTTATTGTTTATCGTAATCCAAAACGTAAAGATTCTTGAGAGCTTGGGCTATTTATAACATCATTTTAATTATTTAAAATATTTAACAATTTAAATGGGTAAATTATATATATTTTAAAAATGTAAATAATTAAATTAATTATTTAAAATAATTGTTTTTTATTTATTTGAGTATGGTTTTATTTATTCTAAAATTAAAACGTTCACACACTGGTTTACTGGTGTAAACAAATCAGAAAAATAAAATAGAACCAAGTTGTTATTTTTTAAGTAAAATAACTATAAAATATAAAACATTTATATATATTTAAATTTATTTATGGATATCCAAAGTTGGAGCGGTTTAGCGGGACGCCAGAGCGCGCATCAGGTTTTCTCGTGAGCGCGCACGAAGCCGGTCAAACCTCCCATTATTAAATATGCAGATTTTTAAGTTGTTATATACAGTATGGTATAGGTGGTCACTATTATGGTTGTTACTGGTCTTGGAATGTGGTCAGTCTCCTGGAACCCCGCAATCCCAGCCCCAGTCTCAATCCCAGTCCCACTCCCAGTCTCAATCCCAGTCCCAGTCCCAAATAAGGACGAATCCCGATTTTTAATTAACGACATGTCGTGTTTGTTTGTCTGCGTGGGGCGGTGCAGCTGGATAAACAATCCCGTTTAAACACCGTGTGTGTGTGTGTGTGTGTGTGTGTGTGTGTGTGTGTGTGTGTGTGTGTGTGTGTGTGTGTGTGTGTGTGTGTGTGTGTGTGTGTGTGTGTGTGTGTATTCCCACTGAGTCTGTTTCAGAGCTCAGTCCGGACCAGTAAGCAAACAGATCTGGATTTGGTAAATCACTGTCAAACCATACAAGACTAATCTCACTGATTAATGACTGTACTATGTACAGGGGTTGGACAAAATAACTGAAACACCTGGTTTTAGACCACAATAATTTATTAGTATGGTGTAGGGCCTCCTTTTGCGGCCAATACTGCGTCAATTCGTCTTGGAAATGACATATACAAGTCCTGCACAGTGGTCAGAGGGATTTTAAGCCATTCTTCTTGCAGGATAGTGGCCAGGTCACTACGTGATGCTGGTGGAGGAAAACGTTTCCTGACTCGCTTCTCCAAAACACCCCAAAGTGGCTCAATAATATTTAGATCTGGTGACTGTGCAGGCCATGGGAGATGTTCAACTTCACTTTCATGTTCATCAAACCAATCTTTCACCAGTCTTGCTGTGTGTATTGGTGCATTGTCATCCTGATACACGGCACCGCCATTGGATGCACATGGTCCTCCAGAATGGTTCGGTAGTCCTTGGCAGTGACGCGCCCATCTAGCACAAGTATTGGGCCGAGGGAATGCCATGATATGGCAGCCCAAACCATCACTGATCCACCCCCATGCTTCACTCTGGGCATGCAACAGTCTGGGTGGTACGCTTCTTTGGGGCTTCTCCACACCGTAACTCTCCCGGATGTGGGGAAAACAGTAAAGGTGGACTCATCAGAGAACAATACATGTTTCACATTGTCCACAGCCCAAGATTTGCGCTCCTTGCACCATTGAAACCGACGTTTGGCATTGGCACGAGTGACCGAAGGTTTGGCTATAGCAGCCCGGCCGTGTATATCGACCCTGTGGAGCTCCCGACGGACAGTTCTGGTGGAAACAGGAGAGTTGAGGTGCACATTTAATTTTGCCGTGATTTGGGCAGCCGTGGTTTTATGTTTTTTGGATACAATCCGGGTTAGCACCCGAACATCCCTTTCAGACAGCTTCCTCTTGCGTCCACGGTTAATCCTGTCGGATGTGGTTTGTCCTTCTTGGTGGTATGCTGACATTACCCTGGATACCGTGGCTCTTGATACATCACAAAGACTTGCTGTCTTGGTCACAGATGCGCCAGCAAGACGTGCACCAACAATTTGTCCTCTTTTGAACTCTGGTATGTCACCCATAATGTTGTGTGCATTGCAATATTTTGAGCAAAACTGTGCTCTTACCCTGCTAATTGAACCTTCACACTCTGCTCTTACTGGTGCAATGTGCAATTAATGAAGATTGGCCACCAGACTGGTCCAATTTAGCCATGAAACCTCCCACACTAAAATGACAGGTGTTTCAGTTATTTTGTCCAACCCCTGTAGTTTAGGATGAAGCACTCGTGATAGGGTTGCCAGATCTTCAAACCCTGTTTTGGTACTAGACCAGACACTGTAGTGATATATAGGAGCAGCATCTTCTGAAAGACTTCCTGAAAGGCTGTTGAACATATTAATCGGTTTTATGCACCAGTTAGCGATGGGCGTGGCTAAAACTCCTGAACGCAATGGTTAGTCGCGGTGTCCACATACTTTTGGCCATTTGCTGTCATCTTGAGCTGAGAAGCTGTTAATGGTTCTTAATATTTTGTAATTAATTGTATAAGTGTGTATAATTAACACCCAATGATGGTGTAATTACTGTACTATGTAGTTTAGGATGAAACATTTGTGATCGTGATGACAGATACTACTAAATATGGTTGCCAGATCTTCAAATATTAACCCTGTTTTGGTACTAGACCAGACACTGTAATATAGAAGCAGCATTTTCTATATTAATCGGTTTTATGCACCGGTTAGCGATGGGCGTGGCTACAACACCTGAACGAAATGTTTAGTTGGCGTGTCCACATACTTTTGGCGTAACTGTGAGCTGAGAAGCTGTTAATGGCTCTTAATATTTTGTAATTAATTGTATTAGTGACTTGTCATGTGTAGATTAATGACTGTACTATGTAGTTTAGGATGAAGCACAGATACTTGTAAATAGGGTTGCCAGATCTTTTGGTACTAGACCAGACATATATCACTACATATATCACTGAGTGTGTCACACTTACTGTCTTGGATTTACTAATGTGCAGGAATATCTATACACCATATGGCCAAAAGTATGTGGACACCCTGCCTAATGATTGCTAATGATATAAGCTTTAGGATGAATCCAACTACTCTTCCGACATCAGTGACCTCACTCAGTGGGCTTAAATTCCCACAGAGTCACTCCAAAAACTTATAGAAAGGCTTCCCAGAAGAGTGGACGACATTAAGCTAAAAAGAAAGAATGCCCATGATTTTCTCATGCTCAGGTGTCCCAATACTTTTGTCCATATAGTGCATTTTTACCTAACAGACCTTCTAAAGTTGTTCGGTAATTCTGCTCCTATATATCACTAAAGAGTCTGGTTTGGTACCAAAATATCTGGCAACGCTATTAACGACTATCTGTGCTTCATCCTAAACTACATAGTACAGTAATTACACCATCAGTGGGGTATTAATTATACACACTAATACAATTCATTACAAAATATTAAGAGTCATTAATAGTTTCTCAGCTCATTATTACAGCAAATGGCCAAAAGTATGTGGACATGCCAACTTACCATTGTGATCAGGTGTTTTAGCCACGCCCATCGCTACCTGGTGCATAAAAACAATAAATATATTCAGAAAGCTATTCAGAAAATGCTGCTCCTATACAGTATATCACTACAGTGTTTGGTCTAGTACCAAAACAGGGTTAATCTTTGAATATCTGGCAACCCTATTTACTAGTCTCTGTCATCACGATCACGAGTGCTTCATCCTAAACTACATAGTACAGTCATTACACCATAATACAATTACTTACAAAATATTAAGAACCATTAACAGCTTCTCAGCTCAAAATTACAGCAAATTGCCAAAAGTATGTGGACACGCCAACTAACCATAGCGTTCAGGTGTTTTAGCCACGCCCATCGCTAACTGGTACACAAAACCGATTAATATATTCAAGAGCCTTTCAGGAAGGCTGGGAAGAGCAAGTCAAGCAATTACAACAATGCTGAACCGTGATTGGATATGGTCCTCATTTGCATAAATTTGTACCTTGCTTAACTTTATTACATCGTTGGCTCCACCCACTTTACGTTACTGTATGTAATATGAACCAGAGACCTTGAGGTTCGTACCAAAGTGTTTCTTCTACACCAAGAACATCAAGAATCTTTATGATTAGACAACAATCACTCTCTCTCTATCTGTCTCTCTCTCTCTCTCTCTCATTTGTTGTTTATATGTTTGTGGACATTCAGCTCTATTAGCTCTCGGTTTGAAACCAGATCTTCTCAAACACTGAACGTGTGTTCGGGTCGAACTTGTGCTTTTGCTCTACAGTGCGTGCCTCTGCAGGACCGAAAGACGATCCCCCAGAAGCCTTTGGGTGGTGCTGTCAGGGCTCTGATTGACAGGTCGGGGAGCAGGATTAGCGGCGGCCGGGCATAAACAAAGCCTGAGGTTCGAGCCGAGCTGAGTCGAGCCCGAAGGGCCGCTCGCGCATCGGTTATTCAACACCCCGGATGTGTCGGTTACTTTTCTGAAATCGGGAGAAGCTTCAGAACGCCTGATAATTCTGGAACTTCTAGCAGGGTCAAACGCTTTTACTGTAAAACAACATATCTGTTAATAAGCTGTTTTAAGGCTGTTGTAAGCAGATAAGAAACAACAGTTAGCACAGAATGGACGTTCCAAAGTCCAACACCCAATGTGATATGAGCAGAACAGTATACAGGGAGGACCACAGTATCTGTTCCTGGTTCTTCTTTCGCAATTTAAGCTAAAATAATTAACCAATCAGATTCTTCCTCTCATGGGGGTGTACAAAACGTCCCAACTTTTCCAGAATGGGGTTTGTATATTTTATACTTATGTAATTATTGGCGTTTCCGATCAAAATGGACAAACGCTTTAACTGTGAAGCAACATATCTGTCAATAAGCTGTCACAAGGCCGTTGTAAGCAGATAAGAAACAACAGTTAGCACAGAATGGACGTTCCAAAGTCCAACACCCGATGTTATATGAGCAGAACGGTATAAAGGGAGAGCCAGAGTATCTGATCCTGGTTCTTCTTTGGCTATTTAAGCTAAAATGATTAACTAGTCAGATTCTTCATCTCATGGGGGTGTACAAAACGTCCCAACTTTTCCAGAAATGCGGTTTGTATATTCTATACTTACGTAATTATTGGACAGTGTCCGATCAAAATGGACAAACGCTTTAACTGTGAAGCAACATATCTGTCAATAAGCTGTTTTAAGGCTGTTGTAAGCAGATAAGAAACAACAGTTAGCACAGAATGGACATTCCAAAGTCCAACACCTGATGTTATATGAGGAGAACGGTATAAAGGGAGACCCACAGTATCTGTAACTTTTCCAGAATGGGGTTTGTATATTCTATACTTGTGTAATTATTGGAAAGTGTCAGATCAAAATGGACAAGCGCTTTAACGGTGGGTGACCTGAGACTCACACATGCCGAGATCCAGTCAATTTATCCTCAGTGGCTAATTAAATGGGTGGGTGAAACGTCAGTGTCCTCCCCCCGCCCCCCTCCTGTTTTCGTCTATCCCTACTATCGCTTCACCTCATCCTCCCTCCCTCCCCCTGATCCTCTTCGCTCCCTCCCTTTGTGGACTTTAAAGTGGTCGACCGAGTGTTCATAATATGTTGCTCTCTGTTCTTTTCTCCCCCTCCGCCTCTCATCTCTCTTAAGTGGGAAGGACGGGGGTCTTTTCTTCGGGGCCGTCGCTAGCCCGGGCTCCGTCGCTCTTTCATGCTTTCTCTCCGTCGCTCCCTTCCGTCCTTTATCCTCTTTCATGCTCCGTGGGCTCCGGTCCCACCCTTTCAATTTGGCGCCCAGCGCAGCGCCACATTTGGGGGGACTGGCCTGGAACTGTTACTATCTTTGTGATCTTCCTTGTCCTCTTCGGAGTTTGTCCGAAGGTCCCGAATGTTGTGTTTGATAACTGACAAAACGGCTACCGAGAAACTCATGGCGGATCAACGACTGGTCAGCTGACGTCTCTAGATACTGGGATTTGAAGAACCTTAGCGTGTCCCGATCCCACAAGTCATTGGTGGCATAGAGACAACAAGAACATCTGAAAAAAATACAGAGAAAAGCAACATATCTGTCATTAAGCTGTATTAAGGCTGTTGTAAGCAGATAAGAAACAACAGTCAGCACAGAATGGACGTTCCAAAGTCCAACACCCAATGTGATATGACCAGAGCATTTACATTTTCAGCATTTAGCAGACGTTTTTATCCAAAGCGACTTACACAGTGAGCTGAACACGATGAGCAATTGAGGGTTAAGGGCCTTGCTCAGGGACCCAACAGTGGCAACTTGGTGGTGGCGGGGCTTGAACCGGCAACCTTCTGTTTACTAGTCCAGTACCTTAACCACTGAGCTATCACAGAGCAGTATAAAGCAAGGACCATAGTATCTGTTCCTTGTTCTTTAGCTATTCCACTACTGTAAGAACCCACAATCATGCCAATAAACTCTCCCAATCCAGTGAACTGTAATCATTATCATCTTACCTTATTTTTCCACCAGACTTTTCTGGATGGAAAAGCGCTTGGATTAGATTGAAGCTTCTGGACCTGGGGAGCTCCAGGCCGCGTCCTGCTGACACCCATCTGTCCCTCCAAAAAAACACCTTGTCAGCTAGAACTACAGCCATTGTTTTGGGAAGGATGTGGGCATTTGTGCAGGCCACTGGAGTCATCATGGATATCATGATTTATTACACCTGTTAGCAATTGTTCTTCACTGGATCCACTATGGGACCCAGATCCAGTCCTTACACTTTAATTAGTGTGTGTGTGTGTGTGTGTGTGTGTGTGTGTGTTTGCGCGTATCTAAGTGCTTTAGCAGTCAGGGGTAGAGCGCAGCAGCATGGGGCGAGTCCCAATAACATTTCTGTAATAGCACCAGCACTAAGCAGAAAATAGGCTTAGCATTCGGCTAGCGGAGCCAACAATGAGAACAAGCATCTCAGCTCAGGCTGATTAAAAGTCCGTCTCTCCTCGTTTCATCTTCTCTCTGCTGCGTCCGTGTTTAAAGCTCGACTGATTCTGAAGCTACGACATCAATCACATAAATAAATTCATTTAATAATTCATTGTACTTTCTTATTTTGCACCATCTCCAAATTTTCCTCCCAATCTAATGTGTATTGCACTTCCACTTCTGTATGGACCACTTCTTTTCACCTGCATTTGACAGGTTTACGCACAATCTTTATTATCCCCCGTCTCTGTGCAGGCGCCTTCGATCAGCCAGCAGAGTTGTAACTGCAGCGGTTATGAGGAATCCCAAGGACCTCTTACCTTCAAAAAATGTTATGTTATTTATATTCAGTGTTATTTATATTTCTATTTAGTGTTTTTATATTATATAAATATAAATAATACTGAATATAAATAACACTAAATATAAATAACATTAAATATAAATATAAATAACACTAAATATAAATATAAATAACACTAAATATAAATAACACTAAATATAAATAACATTAAATATAAATATAAATAACACTAAATATAAATAACACTAAATATTGATATAAATAATACTGAATATAAATATAAATAACACTAAATATAAGTAACACTAAATATAAATAACATTAAATATAAATAACACTAAATATAAATAACATTAAATATAAATACCATTAAATATAAATAACACTAAATATAAATATAAATAACACTAAAATAAATAACACTAAATATAAATATAAATAACATTAAATATAAATATAAATAACAATAAATATAAATATAAATAACACTAAATATAAATATAAATAACAATAAATATAAATATAAATAACACTAAATATAAATATAAAAACACTAAATATAAAAACAAATAACACTAAATATAAATTTAAAAACACTAAATATAAACATAAAAAACACTAAATATAAATAACACTAAATCTAAATATAATAACACTAAATATAAATAAAAATAACACTAAATATAGTATAAAAACACTAAATATAAATATAAATATATTATTTATACAAATAACACTAAATATAAATTTAAAAACACTAAATATAAACATAAAAAACACTAAATATAAATAACACTAAATCTAAATATAATAACACTAAATATAAATAAAAATAACACTAAATATAAATAAAAATAACACTAAATATAGTATAAAAACACTAAATATAAATAACGCTAAATCTAAATATAAAAACACTAAATATAAAAATAAAAACCACTAAATATAAATATAAATAACACTAACTATAAATATTAAAAACACTAAATATAAATATTAAAAACACTAAATATAAATAACACTAAATATAAATACACTTTGTACAATATTAATAGAAACTACTGAAACAGAGGTGTTTAAAAAGGGAACGTTTACATTTTTTATTTAAAATTAGAGCTGATGTGACTCGACTTGACTCAACTGTTAATTCACGGGTAACTTTGCTTCCAGTTGGAACAAACCAGACGTTGCTTCATCTAATCAGGAACGTTTTACCCCCCGGAGGAATCGGAGCGACGTCGTGTCTCCAGAACGTCCTCTGGATAAGATCAGGATAATCGGTGACGTCGTTGTTTTTGGGGTTGAGGGGTTGAAAGACGTTCACGCAGATTTCTAAAGAGAAGAGACGAAGAACCGAAGAGTCACTTAATTACTTCACACTTTCTCCAAGTGCTGGCACGTTCAGAGCTCAGGATGATGGACGAGATGATTGAGCTTCAGGAGAAGATAAATGTGTACAAGCCCGAACGTACAGGCGACAAATTAAAGGAAAAAAAAGGAATCATGGGAGAGGAGAATATGACGTGTTATGCAACATCCTGTCGAGTCTGGTGGAAACAACCGAGAGAACATGAGGAAAAAATACACATTGAAAAAGGCAGTGATAAAAAGCATACACCAAGAGAACAGAATAAGTCCTTATGCTAGACCCCCTATAGTAACAAGGTCCTGTGGGATACCAGCATCAGACCCACTGCAGCCCTGACCAGGGCTAAACTAAACACTTCCTCTTCTGGTGGTGCGACGTGCTTCAGGATTCGGATCGACAATTAGAGCACAGGACAGGACTGATGGTACCCAGCTATTAAGAGAACATTCCCAGCATGCCTCGGTACGCTAATCCACCTGCTGACAGACCCCGTCAGTGACGCTGTAATTGCTGAGAATGGAGAGGAAACTCTCTCTCACTTACCTGACACACACAGATTTTATTTCCTTCAGGTTCTTCTGTCATTAATAAAGATAAAAACTCAGTAATTATGTTTAATATCATTAAATAATGAAAGTTTATTTAATACGTTTGTAATTGTTTAACATTTATTAAAACACGTCTGTTTTGAATTTCTTCTAAATGAATCAAATACTTGAATGTTCATTTATGTCATTTTTATTTATTTATTTTGATCAGTTTTATTATCATTAACTACACTTGAGGACACACAGGAGGTGCAGCAGTAAAGTGCGCTATCTGGGATGTTTTTATTATTATTGTTGTTGTTGTTGATGTTGTTGTTGATGTTGTTGATGTTGTTGTTATTATTATTATTATTATTGTTATTGTTGTAATTATTATTATTGTTGTTGTAATTATTATTATTATTATTGTTGTAATTATTATTATTGTTGTTGTTGTTGTTGTTGTTGTTGTAATTATTATTATTATTGTTGTTGTTGTTGTAATTATTATTATTATTATTATTATTATTGTTATTATTATTAATATGAATTATGATTATCATTCTTATTATTATTTATTATTATTATTGTTATTGTTATTGTTATTTATTATTATTATTATTATTTTGTTGTTGTTGTTAATATTATTATTATTTATTATTATTATTATTATTATTATTTATTTGTTTGTTTGTTTATTTATTATTATTATTGTTATTATGATTTATTGTTATTGTTATTATTATTATTGTTCATTTATTATTATTATTATTGTTATTATTTATTGTTATTGCTATTATTATGATTTATTATCATTATTATTGTTGTTATTGTTATTATTATTGTTGTTATCATTGTTGTTATTATTATTATCATTATTATTGTTATTGTTACTATTATTATTTTTTATTATTTCTATTATTATTATTATTATTACTGACTGTGTTTCTCCTGAACATTCTGTCTGCTGTTTGGTTTCTCTTTAGTTCTTTAGTTTAATTTCCCTTTATTGTTTATTTCTTTATGCTCTTTATCATATGTATTTATTGTATGTTTTACCGTCTCATCTCTTAACGTGAACAGAATTAAACTGAACTGGATTTTATTTAATTGATTTGAATACATTTAATTCTCGTGTTTCAGCTACAATAAAATAAAAACATCTCTACCAGACTACAGTCGTTTATACAGGAGAAAGTTTTAATGCTGCTTTTATAAACAAATCAAGGGTTTCTGAACAGCGAGTAATCATTTTAATCCACTAAAGTTTAATTCCTTCTCATTCCTTCCTTCTGTCTGAGCTTTTTAAGATCTCCGAACACTTCGGGTGGGATTCATGAGCTCTCAGTTTGTCTTTGCTCTACTGAAAAGTGAAAAATAAAAATAATGGCATTTTGGAGGGTTTTAAAATAAAAATACATTCATTTACTTGATGCATTTGATAAATGGACCTGATGGAACTGAGGTAAACACATCTCTGTCCCAACTTTTTTTGGATTGTGTGTTGAAGGCATCAAATTCTAAATGTGTTTATATTTACACAATTAAATTGATCAGTGAAAACATTTTGAGTTAAGACTTAAAATGAAATAATAGATTCTTCTTTTCTTGCATTTTACTAATCGTCCTAACTTTTCTGGAAGTGGATAAAAAGTCACTGTGGCTCATTTAATACAGATAACAGCAGTTACATCCATTACATCACAGACATGCAGTCAAGACAACTGGAGCTACTATAATGGCCCAGTTTGTGTCCTGTGATGGACTCCTGCTTTTCACCCAATAAATCAGACCCACTGCGACCCTGACCAGGATAAAGCGGTGGTAAAAACGTCCACGTAAAAAAAAAATAAAAGGCCAATTGAACTCGGTCCTTCTAATTTAATACGAGCCTGTGACGCCCTCTTCTGTTTGATAGATGTACTACAAGTTAAATTTGGACATAAACTCTATGGATAAAAGTGTGTGGATCGTTATTTGGTAATTTTTCCAAAAAATCTGTGGACAGTGTTGTTTTGTTTTTGTAACATTGATTGTTCATAAATATTTTTCTTAAACAGGGGTTAGATCCTCGCCTACAATCACTATCTGGGTAGTTTTTGTATGTTCTCTCAGTGTCTGCATGGGTTCCTTCCTTTTATTATTATTATTATTATTGTTGTTGTTGTTTTTTAATATTGCTGTTTTAATTGTTGTTATTATTGTTTTATTATTATTATAATAAATATTATTATTATCATTGTTGTTATTTTCATTATCTCTGTTTTAATTACTGGTATTACTGTTTTATTTTTGTTATTATTATAATTATTATTATCATTATTTCAATATTATTAATATTTTTTTATTATTATTATACTTATTATTATTATTGTTTTTATTATTGCTGTTTTGATTGCTGTTATTATTGTTATTATTATTATTATTATTGTTATTATTGTTTTATTATTATTATTATTATTGTTATTATTGATGTTATTATTGTTTTATTATTATTATCATATTGATTATCATTGTTGTTTTTCATTATTGCTGTTTTAATTACTGTTATTATTATTATTTTTTTTATTATTATTATAATAATAATAATAATAATTATTATTATTATTATTAATATTAATATTACTATTATTATTATTATTATTATTATTATTATACAGTGTAAGCAGTATTGAAGGTCAGATGAAATATTTCTGTAACAGAAATCAACTATAATTGTTGCATTAATATTTTTATTGCTTTATTGTAAATATCTGACAGTAATATATTAGAATAATGATTGTGGTTCGTCTCCTGCACGTGACAGAACCGTGAGGCTCCACTGCGGCATCCACACACCCCTCTGACGTCACAGGGCTTATTTCTTATTTCATTAGCCTGCGGGGGGTCGTTTACCCTCTTAAAGAGGAAGATTAAAAGCCAGAGAGGATATTTTGGTCCGGCACAGAGCATCAGCTGGTTAGAGAACCGCACGGTGGCGCAGGAGGAGAGAAGCTGCGGTTCTGATACTGTACAGCTATAGTGAGTTCACCTGCTCGATTCTTCAGATTCAAGAGTCGACTCCGAGTCAATATGATTCTATACACAGAAATGATGTTTGACTTCTTGATCGAGTTTCCTTCCACAAGTCCAAAACATGTCCTGTGTGTGTGCATGTGTGTATGTGTGTGTGTGTGTATGTGTGTGTATGTGTGTGTATGTATATGTGTGTATGTGTGTGTATGTGTGTATATGTGTGTGTGTGTGTATGCATGTGTGTGTGTGTATGCATGTGTGTGTATATGTGTGTGTATGCATGTGTGTATATGTGTGTATGTGTTTGTGTGTATGTGTGTGTATGTGTATGTGTGTGTATGTGTGTGTGTATATGTGTGTAGGTGTGTGTATGTGTGTGTGTATATGTGTGTATGTGTGTGTATGTGTGTATGTGTGTAGGTGTGTGTATGTGTGTATGTGTGTGTATGTGTGTATGTGTGTGTATGTGTGTATGTGTGTGTATGTGTGTGTATATGTGTGTATGTGTGTGTATGTGTGTATGTATGTATACATGTGTGTATATGTGTGTATGTGTTTGTGTGTATGTGTGTGTATGCATGTGTGTATATATGTGTTACATTTGTTGAGTCTGAGCAGCCGCTTTATCCTGGTCAGGGTGGCAGCGGGTCCGGATTTACTTGGAAATAGTCAAATAATACCAACAACTTTGTCTGAATCATTTACCCTTGAGTCGATTCACATGAGTCGGATCACTGTATGGAGTCGATTCCTTTGTTTTGGAATCGATTTTCCATCCCCGCCGCACGGACTCAGCGAATCGAGTCTTGTGGTATCGTCTTCTATCCCGGGGTGTCACCGTGCAGAATAACCGAACCGCATTAAGTGTAGTTGTGTCCCTCAGAAGGCAAAAATATTGAACCGGGGACACACACTCGACTCCGGCGAGGATGCTCACACTGCTAACGGCCATGTACTTGGTGGTGCGCGCGGCCTCGGCGCAGGTAAGACGCGAGCACGAGCACAGCGTCCAAAACAGTGCATAGTACAGATACAGTATAATGCACCATTATATTTATTATTATTATTATTATTATCGTAAAGCTGCGTGTATAGAAATGGTTTTAGCTGCTGGGATTAGTTTGTTTATCTAAAATTGCACAAATTTGCGTGGGTTGTGGAATTTTCTACATCTTGTGTTGCATTACTGTGGCTCTGCAGTGAATCAGTCCTAATGCAATCAGCAGTGCTGTAAGAAAATGCAGTGCTGGGTGGGTTAATAATTAATTATTATTTATTTAGTGTTGCAAATATGCTGATATTATCTGGATAACATTTATTGTACAATTTATATTTATGTGCATTTATCTTGATGAGGGCGACACCGGGTGCAAGGGCAACACACCCTTGGCAGGGCGCTAATCCATCACATAGGAACACACATTTGTACCTTTCCTATGTTACACCTAGAGAGCTGCCAGTCCACCCTTTGCATGTTTTTTTGAGGGATGGGAGGAAACCAGAGTACCCAGGGGAAAAAATACCACCCACACAGACATGCGGAGTATTGAGCTGTCCCTCCATAAAACAATTAATAAACCACTGACAATTAATGGGTCCAATTTTTAGTATATTTTAGGTGAATCCAAAACCTGTCCCATAAACACTAGAAGCAAAGGAGTATACACCCAGAACAGGGCACCAATCGGCCAAAGGAATGGCGATGTTAGCAAAAATTGGATTTACTAGATGGCGTGCAATTAAAGTGTTAGCCAAACGTTCGTCCTAGAGATAAAAGTGTGTTGGGAGAATATTGGCATAAAGTGATGAACTGATCAATTTTTAGTACCTGCAAACCACCGTTGCCTCTTAATCATACAGGTGAATCCAAAGCCTGTCCAATAAACACTAGAAGCAAAGAAGAATACACCCAGAATAGGACACCAATAGGCCAAAAGAATGATGATGTTAGCAAACATTAGATTTAAAGAAGATTTAAAGGGTTCTAGAAGATGCTGTGCAGTTAAAGTGTTGGCCAAACGTTGGTTCTAGAGATAAAAGTGTGTTGGGAGAATATTGGCATACAGTGATTAATTTTAGTACCTCCAAACCACCGTTACCTCTTAATCATACAAGTGAATCCAAAGCCTGTCCCATAAACACTAGAAGAAACGGAGGATACACCCAGAACAGGGCACCAATCGACCAAAGAAATGGCGATGTTAGCAAATATTGGATTTATAGAGGATTTAAAGGTTACTAGAAGATGGCGTGCTGTTAAAGCGTTGGCTCTAGAGATAAAAGTGTGTTGGGAGAATATTGGCATGCAGTGTGATTGCTAATGCGTTGGTACTTGGGTTTGAGACATACCGTATCCAAAACCCATGACATACCTCAAACCCAAGTACATTCGTAATAAGCCGCTAGTGTTTACTGCCTTTATGTACCTCAAAACATGCCATTCAGTGGATTATCAGCTCTAATTTGCCCATAGTAATGAATGTGTAAATAAATGGGTAAGTGTTGTGCTACATTAGCCTGGTGCCCTGTCCACTCTTAATTTATTCATGTGTTGTTGTTTTTTTATGTTTTCTGAAAGGCACTGGACAAACCACGACCCTGACCAGTATAAAGTGGTTAACTGAAAGGAAATAATACATTTATAACTTTAATATGACACTTTTTGTGCTTAAAATATCACGGTTTGTTGTGTTAGCAAAATCACCTCACGAACGAACTGTAGCCATAATAACGGTTCAACGCTCCTTATATGGACGGACGGGAGTGCGCGTGTCGTATTGGAACCCGGTCCCTAGACCGTGCAGCTATGATTTCTGGGAAATGTAGTTCTCCATGGCGTGTCGGCTTGACAGCGTGAACGAGAAAAGGACTACATTTCCCAGAAGCGCTCGACTTTCCGCAGGCTACGATTCGCTATAAAAGGAGGTGTGACGGCTGGTCCGTTCCACAGTGGCAGAGTGTCAGTTACAGGGCAGGTTATCCATCCGAAAATTATTAAACATGGTAAGAAATGAATATTTATTATAATTAACAATGATTTAAAGTAAAAATAGGATGATAACGTGTTCATAAGGTGTTAATGAACCGTTTTAAGTCGTTATATTTAAGTAATAGGTTATAAATGTGGAAAATCTGCATCACATTATAATTCATATGAGTGATTAAGTTTGTTATTAGCTTAGTTTTGTGTAAATTTAATAATTTTACATTTTAAATGTCTCAGTTTTTGCATTACAGATACACTGAGGAGCCAGAAGTCTGACACGAATAGTGAAAATGCTTTCCTTTTGAATCGATTGAATTGTACTAAAAAACCCATTGTATCAAAATTGATACAAATGCATAATAAAAGCATTTTCACTGGTGTCTCGGACTATTGGCCGCAGGTCTGCAGGATTAAAGTCTGCAAAATGACGCTCAGTTCGGTGTTCGGCTGTTGCACAACGTGCCATCGTGGCTTGTCTAGATCCAGCCAATAAAGAAACAGTCCTGCAGTAGGACTAACAGATCTGCTTCCACTTGTTTAATCAGTTAGTCATTGTCTATAAACGCTATGATCAGCTGTAGCTCTTGTGGTGGGTATATTTCGGTATCACTAGTCCAATATATTAACCACTGAGCCAAGACTGCCTAAATAACATGCTAGTTACAAAAAGATATATATATATATACATGCTCATATAAATACATAAAGTATTGGAGAAGGTGGTGCAGGAGTAGTTAAAGCGAACATAGAGCAGTAAAGCAGAACAGAACAGTAAGATACATAAACACCGTGAGCAGAACCAGTTCAGCATTCAGAATGTTGTTTTTTTTTAACTGTAACTAACTAAGTATGCTATTCATAACGAATAAAGCTGCAATTGGGATATTGAAGCTGCTGCTGACGATGTTAATGTGAGTTTTACCTTTACACTGGAGCACGATGCAAAATCTCCACATCATTCCACACACTCGGACTGGGTGCACACCAAAAAGCCTCCGTTTGGGATTTTCTTAAATAGTTCCAGCATCAGAACGGGCATCCAGTGGATCAGATGGAGTGTTCGTTTAACCACCGATGTTCTGTTCTCTTGGTTTCCCTCGCAGGCCGAGCCCATCCGCGTACTGGTGACGGGTGCCGCCGGGCAGATCGCCTACTCTCTGCTGTACAGCATCGCCAAGGGAGATGTGTTCGGCAAGGACCAGGTAGGACCAGAAACGTTACGGCTATCGGACGTACGATCGGCCGTGGGTCTGTAGGGGGGCGGGACAGTGGTCGAAACGGGGTTCCACGTCTGGATGCGCCATAGTGTGCGCACGATAGCCTCGGATCTTCTCGATCGGGATGTACCCATGACCCCTTATTCTGATGACACTTCATTTGTTATTGAGCCACTGTGTTGCCAGATCCTCTGTAGCCAAATTGATAATGGATGCTGGCTCGTTTTATAGCCGATGGACGACGGCAGGTGGACTGAGTAGCTGGCCTACTTGTTGGTTGCCAAGCCTTAAAAATCCACTTATTTCGTACGGGGCTTCACCTAATAAGGACGTTAGGCAAAGTGACCACAAGATGATTAAATGTGCTAATAGTTAGTAGTACACTAACCTAAGTGTACCTAATGTTAGGACTGATAGTTCTGTGCCTGGTCTGTATTCTGGGTAAGGACAGAGGCGATCTGACCCATTCTTCACTGTGCCTTAGCCAATCATCCTGGTGCTTTTGGACATCCCGCCCATGCTGCCCGTCCTGGATGGGGTGGTGATGGAGCTGCAGGACTGCGCCCTCCCGCTGCTCAGAGGTGAGTCCCGGGTTCAGAAGAGGTGAAGTAAAAAAGAATCAGCAGAGGAACGCAGAGGAACACATGATTCGGTTACGATGTGTTCCAAACATCTGGAAGTCATCGTAACCGAATGACTCGGCTGCACAGCAGTGAAGAGATTCACGGGGAGGTGGAGGTGGGCGTGACGGGGCTTGGGTCCTTACTGGTCCGTTCTGAGTCAGTCTGATCCAATCAGAACACAGGAGGCGGAGGGGTTAAAGAACGACTCCACTGTAGTAGTGGCACACTGAGCGAAGTCCGTCCTGATAACAGGGTTTGGTAATAATGAGCACGACAATACAGAGCATAAGGACACGTGTCGTTGATCTTTATAATCATGGATCAGTGCTGAGAAAACAGTGCAATAAAAGCGTAACCATGTCACATGACCACAAGTGGCCGGTCAGTTTTCCACCGGACGCAGGGCATGTTGTTCCGGGGCCAGGGTGGGGTCCTGGGTGCTCTTCGACCTGCCAGTCGGATCCCGGATTGCAGCAGTAATGAGAATCCTGTGTGTTAGATCCCAGATTGCATCACGCTTCCTCTCCACCAATGCCGATCCCCGCTCTGATTGAGGAGAACGAAGCTGACCCACCGCCCTCCGACACGTGGGCAGCAGCCGTATGCATCTTATCACCTACACTTTGACGAGTGCAGTGCGGATCAGCACTGTGTACGGAGAGACACACCCTGACAGCACTCTTTTCCCGTCTCTGTGCAGGCGCCATCAATCAGCCAGCAGAGGTCGTAATTGCACCAGTTATGAGAGAGAGACCCCATCCGGCTTAGTCCCGCCCATCTAAACAACAGGCCAATCGTAGAATACGATGTATTCGAGATCCCAGCTCTGGTTCCAGCGTGTGCTTTTACCGCTGCGCCACCTGAGCGGCCACGGTTTCTGATTATTAACAACATTAAACAATATTGTGTGTGTGTTTTTGCAGAGGTGATCCCCACCGATAAGGTGGAGGTCGGCTTCAAGGACCTGGACGCCGCCATCCTGGTGGGCTCCATGCCCAGGAAGGAGGGCATGGAGAGGAAGGACCTGCTCAAAGCCAACGTAGCCATCTTCAAAACGCAGGGAGCCGCTCTGGAAAAGTACGCCAAGAAGACCGTCAAGGTGAGCGCAGGGGTGCTGCCGTGTGTTTAGGAGTGGGCGCAGCGACCCTCCTATTCCTATCCGGGCTCGGGACAGGTGGACCGTCCAGTAGCCTAGCTGAGACGTAGACAATCATATCTGTCAGAATTGTAAATCTTCTCTCGCTGTCTCACCGCAGGTCCTGGTGGTGGGAAACCCGGCCAACACCAACTGCCTCATCGCCTCCAAGTCCGCGCCGTCCATCCCCAAAGAGAACTTCTCCTGTCTGACCCGACTGGACCACAACAGAGCTCGATCTCAGGTCTGTACTTATAAAGTCTGTTATTATTAGATAGACAGATAGATAGATGATAGACAGATATATAGACATATATATAGAGACAGATAGCTAGACAGACAAGCAGACTTATTACATTATTGACAGATAGATAGATAGACAGACAGACTTATTAGATTATAGATAGATACAGATATATATATAGAGACAGATAGACAGACAGATAGATGATAGAGAGATAGATATATAGATAGACAGACAGACACTTACTAGATTATAGATAGATAGATAGATAGATAGATAGATAGATAGATAGATAGATAGATAGATAGATAGAGAGGCAAATAGATAGATGATAGGTAGATAGCTAGACAGATAGATGACAGACATACAGATAGATATAGAGACAGCTAGACAGATGACAGACAGATAGATATAGAGACAGACAGACTTATTAGATTATAGACAGATAGATATAGAGACAGATATATAGATAGTCAGACAGACAAATAGATATAGAGACAGACAGACAGATATTAAGACAGATAGACAGATAGATATAGAGACAGATAGACAGATATTAAGACAGATAGACAGACAGATAGATATAGAGACAGATAGTCAGACAGACAAATAGATATAGAGACAGACAGACAGATATTAAGACAGATAGATATAGAGACAGATAGACAGACAGACAGATAGATAGATAGATAGATAGATAGATAGATAGATATTAAGACAGATAGACAGACAGATAGATATAGACAGATAGATATAGAGACAGACAGATAGATATAGAGACAGATAGACAGACAGATAGATATAGAGACAGACAGATATTAAGATAGATAGATATTGAGACAGATAGATATACAGACAGACAGACAGATATTAAGATAGATAGAT
This sequence comes from Trichomycterus rosablanca, assembly GCF_030014385.1. Classification (NCBI taxonomy): domain Eukaryota; kingdom Metazoa; phylum Chordata; class Actinopteri; order Siluriformes; family Trichomycteridae; genus Trichomycterus; species Trichomycterus rosablanca. The sequence continues at coordinate 31,294,621 of NC_086002.1, forward strand.
ATTGAGACAGATAGATATAAAGACAGACAGACAGATATTAAGATAGATAGATATTGAGACAGATAGATTATAGATAGACAGATAGATATAGAGACAGCTAGACAGACAGACTTATTTGATATATAGATAGCCAGATAGACAGACAGATAGTCCATATGGTGTATATTCGAACATGATTGGCTACTGTTGGGGGAAGACAGATAAATATTAAGACAGATAGACAGACAGATATTAAGAGACAGATAGACAGATATTGAGACAGATAGATTATAGACAGACAGATATTAAGAGACAGATAGACAGATAGATAGATATAGAGACAGATAGACAGCTAGACAGACAGACTTATTTGATATATAGAGAGCCAGATAGACAGACAGATAGATGATAGACAGACAGATAGTCCATATGGTGTATATTCGAACATGATTGGCTACTGTTGGGGGTGGGGGTGAGGCTTATAGAGCTTGCATCATGCTGGAACAGAACAGGGCCTTCCCTAAACTGTTTCCGCAAGGTCAGAAGCATGTAATTCACTTTATATAATTGATTTATTACGCCTGTTAGCGACTGAAGTGGCGTCCCATTACTTTCTGGGGCGAGTACGATAACGGCATTAACAGGACCGTGGTTTCCACTATCCTGCCTGTAGGTGGCGATGCGCGTGGGCGTCTCCTCGGACAGCGTGAAGAACGTGATCATCTGGGGCAACCACTCGTCCACGCAGTACCCGGACGTCCACCACGCCACCGTCACGCTGAGCGGCAAGGACGTGGCCGCCTACGACGCCATCAAGGACGACGCCTGGCTGAAAGGGGACTTCATCTCGGTGAGTACGCCGCATCGACACGACGATTTAATCATGGCCAATTCCCCTCCTGCAGCTTCTACCATCCACCCCCAGCTGACACTTCTTTTCACCTACCAGTGACTAGTGCAGGTGCTTCGAGCAGACAGCAGAGGTCGCCATTGTACAGCGCTAATAAAAACAATCCAACCCCCCTGCAGCCCTCCCTCAGGCACAACCGTGTCTGCCTGGATGCCCAGCCAGGTCGATAGTAGGAACACCCTAAACAGGGCGCCGAGCCAAATAGATAGATAGACAGATAGATAGACAGATAAACAGATAGGCAGGCAGATAAACAGACATATAGACAATTAGACAGATAGCTAGACAAATAAATAGACAGACAACTGGACATATAGGCAGACAGATAGACAGACAGATAAATAGACAGACGGACAGATAGATAGACAGACAGATAGACAGACAGACAACTAGACATATAGGCAGACAGACTGACAGATGGACAGATAAATAGACAGACGGACAGATAGATAGACAGACAGATAAATAGACAGACAACTAGACATATAGGCAGACAGACTGACAGATGGACAGATAAATAGACAGACAACTAGACATGTAAGCAGATAGACAAATAGATAAATAGACATGGACAGATAGCTAGACAGATAGATAGACAGACAACTAGACATATAGGCAGACAGATAGACAGACAGACGGATAGATAGACAGACAGATAGCTAGACAGATAAATAGACAGACAACTAGACATATAGGCAGACAGATAGACAGACGGACAGATAGATAGACAGACAACTAGACATAGGCAGACAGATAGACAGACAACTAGACATATAGACAGACGGACAGATAGACAGACAGATAGCTAGACAGACAACTAGACAAATAGACAGAGATAGCTAGACAGATAAATAGACAGACAACTAGACATATAGGCAGACAGACGGACAGATAGATAGACAGATAAATAGACAGACAACTAGACAGATAGACAGACAGATAAATAGACAGACGGACAGATAGACAGACAGACAACTAGACAGACAGATAGCTAGACAGATAAATAGACAGACGGACAGATAGATAGACAGACAACTAGACATAGGCAGACAGATAGACAGACAGACGGATAGATAGACAGACAGACAACTAGACAGACAGATAGCTAGACAGATAAATAGACAGACAACTAGACATATAGGCAGACAGATAGACAGACGGACAGATAAATAGACAGACAGATAGCTAGACAGACAACTAGACATTTAGGCAGACAGACAGATAAATTGACAGATGGACAGGCAATTAGACATATAGATAGATAAATAGACAGAGACAAATTGATAGATAGACAAAGAGATAGACAGACAGACAGCTAGACATACAGACAGCCAGATAAATAGACAGACAGCTAGACAAATAGACAGATAAATAGACAGACATGGATAGACAGACAGCCAAATAGACGGACGGACAGATAGATAGACAGACAACTAGGCATATAGGCAGACAGATAGACAGATGGACAGGCAGACAGATAGACAGATAAATAGACAGACAGACAGCTCACTATATTAATCCCAAAGGCTTCAAGCAGACAGCAGATGTTGCCATTGCACAGCGCTAATAATGCCCATTCAACCCCTTCATCCCTCCCTCAGGCACAGCCAACCGTGTCCGTCTGGATGCCCGGCCAGGTCGATAGCGGGAACACCCTAAACAGGGCCCCTAAACAGCGCCCCCCCCCCGATTTAATCATGGCCAATTCCCCTCCTGCAGCTTCTACCATCCACCCCCAGCTGACACTTCTTTTCACCTACCAGTGACTAGTGCAGGTGCTTCGAGCAGACAGCAGAGGTCGCCATTGTACAGCGCTAATAAAAACAATCCAACCCCCCTGCAGCCCTCCCTCAGGCACAACCGTGTCTGCCTGGATGCCCAGCCAGGTCGATAGTAGGAACACCCTAAACAGGGCGCCGAGCCAAATAGATAGATAGACAGATAGATAGACAGATAAACAGATAGGCAGGCAGATAAACAGACATATAGACAATTAGACAGATAGCTAGACAAATAAATAGACAGACAACTGGACATATAGGCAGACAGATAGACAGACAGATAAATAGACAGACGGACAGATAGATAGACAGACAGATAGACAGACAGACAACTAGACATATAGGCAGACAGACTGACAGATGGACAGATAAATAGACAGACGGACAGATAGATAGACAGACAGATAAATAGACAGACAACTAGACATATAGGCAGACAGACTGACAGATGGACAGATAAATAGACAGACAACTAGACATGTAAGCAGATAGACAAATAGATAAATAGACATGGACAGATAGCTAGACAGATAGATAGACAGACAACTAGACATATAGGCAGACAGATAGACAGACAGACGGATAGATAGACAGACAGATAGCTAGACAGATAAATAGACAGACAACTAGACATATAGGCAGACAGATAGACAGACGGACAGATAGATAGACAGACAACTAGACATAGGCAGACAGATAGACAGACAACTAGACATATAGACAGACGGACAGATAGACAGACAGATAGCTAGACAGACAACTAGACAAATAGACAGAGATAGCTAGACAGATAAATAGACAGACAACTAGACATATAGGCAGACAGACGGACAGATAGATAGACAGATAAATAGACAGACAACTAGACAGATAGACAGACAGATAAATAGACAGACGGACAGATAGATAGACAGACAACTAGACAGACAGATAAATAGACAGACGGACAGATAGATAGACAGACAACTAGACATAGGCAGACAGATAGACAGACAGACGGATAGATAGACAGACAGACAACTAGACAGACAGATAGCTAGACAGATAAATAGACAGACAACTAGACATATAGGCAGACAGATAGACAGACGGACAGATAAATAGACAGACAGATAGCTAGACAGACAACTAGACATTTAGGCAGACAGACAGATAAATTGACAGATGGACAGGCAATTAGACATATAGATAGATAAATAGACAGAGACAAATTGATAGATAGACAAAGAGATAGACAGACAGACAGCTAGACATACAGACAGCCAGATAAATAGACAGACAGCTAGACAAATAGACAGATAAATAGACAGACATGGATAGACAGACAGCCAAATAGACGGACGGACAGATAGATAGACAGACAACTAGGCATATAGGCAGACAGATAGACAGATGGACAGGCAGACAGATAAATAGACAGACAGACAGCTCACTATATTAATCCCAAAGGCTTCAAGCAGACAGCAGATGTTGCCATTGCACAGCGCTAATAATGCCCATTCAACCCCTTCATCCCTCCCTCAGGCACAGCCAACCGTGTCCGTCTGGATGCCCGGCCAGGTCGATAGCGGGAACACCCCTAAACAGCGCCCCCCCCCCCCCCCCCCCCCCCAGATTGGATAAGCGACAGTGAGTAAGTTTAGGGAAGGCCCTTTCCCCTTCCAGCATGCACAAAGTGAGCTCACTGCACAGAGCTCTGACCGAACGGGCACAAATCCCCACAGTCCGGTGAGAAGCCTCTCCGTTTTGATACAGCGTGTCCAGATACTTTCGACCACATCGTGTGTATAGACGTCTCCGCCTCTCTCTCCCTCTCTTCCAGACGGTGCAGCAGCGGGGCGCGGCCGTGATCAAGGCCAGGAAGCTGTCCAGCGCCATGTCCGCCGCCAAAGCCATCTGCGACCACATGAGGGACATCTGGTTCGGCACCCCCGACGTACGAACCGATGCGTCTCTCCCTACCGTAAGTGCTCTGGGTGTGAATTTGCGGGATGCATGAATGTGCCGTGTGTCTGTGCGCAGGGCGAGTTCGTGTCCATGGGCGTCCACTCCAGCGGGAACTCCTACGGCGTCTCGGGCGACCTCATGTACTCGTTCCCCGTCACCATCAAGGTCAGGACTCTGTTATTTGGTTCCGTTCATATAGTTGCGTTCGCGTGCAGCAGTCGGATGAAGGGGCGTGTCCTTTTCTTATGGCGTCCGTACAGAACAAGACCTGGAAGGTGGTGGACGGGCTGCCCATCAACGGCTTCTCCCGCGGAAAGATGGACGCCACGGCGGCCGAGCTGATCGAGGAGAGGGACACGGCTCTGTCCTTCCTCTCGGCGTGACTGACCGATCGGGATCTCGCCAAGCTGTGATCAGAAACGCGCGTTTTTTTCTCCCCTGTACTTATTAAAATTTAGATTCTCAAACACGCCTGGCTTCTATGTCTACTGCATTCGTGGACCCACAGCGACCCTGACCGGGATAGCCCTCCAGACTAGATATATCAGTCTCACATAGGCACTATTCGTACTAGCCAATCCACCTACTGCATGTTTCTGGGTGGTTAAAATAGAGAACTTGGACAGAGCCCACACAGATATGAGGAGAACATGCCAAATAAAATGGATAGTCGTTTTGTCTGGGCTGTGTTACTGCGTTCGTGGACCCACAGCGACCCTGACCAGGATAGCCCTCTAGACTAGATATATCAGTCACACCTAGGCACTATTCATACTAGCCAATCCACCTACTGCATGTTTCTGGGTGGTTACAATAGAGAACTTGGACAGAGTCCACACAGATATGAGGAGAACATGCCAAATCACGACATCAAGGCTCTGAAATGTAATGTCGTCTTGTCTGGGGTGTTTCCATGGAAACCGGACCCACAGCGACCCTGACCAGGATAGCCCTCTAGACTAGATATATCAGTCTCACATAGGCACTATTCATACTAGCCAATCCACCTACTGCATGTTTCTGGGTGGTTACAATAGAGAACTTGGACAGAGCCCACACAGATATGAGGAGAACATGCCAAATCACGACACCAAGGCAGAGGATCTGGGCTCTAAAATGTATTGTCGTTTTGTTTGGGGTGTTTCCATGGACACCGGACCCACAGCGACCCTGACCAGGCTAGCCCTCTAGACTAGACGTGTGCAGCATTCGCTCATTCTCACACTTAGGCTCTATTCGTACTAGCCAATCCACCTGCTGCATGTTATAGAGAACGTGGACAGCCCACACAGATATGAGGAGAACATGCCAAACCACGACCAAATCTCATATATGTACATATACATTGGACACGTTGACTGGCTTACAACCGATGGTAATAGAGAGTTACCACTTCACCTACTGGCATGCAGCCTAAGTACCCAGAAGAAACTCGAGCGCGCAGAGGAAGCTACTGCACTAGTAATCAGAGGGTCGCTGGTTCAAGCCCCACCACCGTCAGGTTGCTCCTGCTGGGCCCTTGAGCGAGGCCCTTGACGCTCAATTGCTCAGACTGTACCTGTAATGTAAGTCGCTTTGGATAGAGGCGTCTGCCAAATGCTGTAAAGGTAAATGAGAAGAACATACCAAACTCATGCTGAGATTTGAACCCAGGTTCCAAGAAATCAACACACTGCAGCCTGCAAATAAATCACCATTCATAATTGATTGCTGCTTCATTATGATCAGGGTCGTGGTTGGTCCAGTGCCACCTAGTAGCGCCTGGACGGAACACTAGTCTGCTGCACCACAATCAAGGTTCATTTGAAGTGGCCAATCCACCTATTGGTATGTTATTTAAAGGGTGAAAGAAAACCTTTTCGCATTAGAACCTAGATAAAACGTGCCGGCCTTCTAAGAGAGTGAAGGAGGCGAAGTTCGAACCCCGGGACACCGTGTGTGCGGCACCCACACCACATTATTCAAAACCGCGATACCGCCTGTGACCTGCAGGTGGCAGCGTTGTATTAATACGCCGCCTTGATAAACCTGTAATCTGATTGGTTGAGACTAGAATGTCCTTGATTCTGATTGGTCAGTGCGTGACTCTCGCTGAATGACACCGGCTGCCTGTGTTCTTCTGCGTGATTGTGTCAACCGTCCTCCGTCATACAGTGTATAAAGTATAAAGTGAGTAGCGCACTGCTGTTATATGTAGTAAATATGAGCGTTTATATGTGCTGTGTGAGTTATAAAGGCTTGCTGGCATGATATATGTGGCTTCATAAACATTTAGCCCCTAAATTAAGCGCCTGGCTGCAGTTTAACAGCTTAAGTGTCAAACTAAGCTCGTTTGGCAGGACTGGGTGATGCCTGTGCTTAAAAACTGTGCTGTTTTGCCCCCAAATTATTGCCTCTGTCATAGTATGAGCGGACTGTGCTTACAATATAAATAACCAGACGTAGTGCTCCTATTTAAGCTCAAGCTTTATAAGGTAACAGGTACTCGGATCTCTGTATTGCCTGTGTTGATCTTAGATCTCAGTACTGCCTGTCTCTGTGTTAATCTCAGATCTCAGTACTGGCTGTGTTAATCTCAGATCTCAGTACTGGCTGTGATGATAACAAATCTCAAAGAGAATCGAGTAATGTATTTACCCTTGTTTAAGTGGGAGGGGAGGTGGGCAGAGGGGGTAAAGAGTATAGAAGAGTGTATTTACCCTTGTTTAAGTGGGAGGGGAGGTGGGCAGAGGGGGTAAAGAGTATAGAAGAGTGTATTTACCCTTGTTTAAGTGGGAGGGGAGGTGGGCAGAGGGGGTAAAGAGTATAGAAGAGTGTATTTACCCTTGTTTAAGTGGGAGGGGAGGTTGGCAGAGGGGGTAAAGAGTATAGAAGAGTGTATTTACCCTTGTTTAAGTGGGAGGGGAGGTGGGCAGAGGGGGTAAAGAGTATAGAAGAGTGTATTTACCCTTGTTTAAGTGGGAGGGGAGGTGGGCAGAGGGGGTAAAGAGTATAGAAGAGTGTATTTACCCTTGTTTAAGTGGGAGGGGAGGTGGGCAGAGGGGGTAAAGAGTATAGAAGAGTGTATTTACCCTTGTTTAAGTGGGAGGGGAGGTGGGCAGAGGGGGTAAAGAGTATAGAAGAGTGTATTTACCCTTGTTTAAGTGGGAGGGGAGGTGGGCAGAGGGGGTAAAGAGTATAGAAGAGTGTATTTACCCTTGTTTAAGTGGGAGGGGAGGTTGGCAGAGGGGGTAAAGAGTATAGAAGAGTGTATTTACCCTTGTTTAAGTGGGAGGGGAGGTGGGCAGAGGGGGTAAAGAGTATAGAAGAGTGTATTTACCCTTGTTTAAGTGGGAGGGGAGGTGGGCAGAGGGGGTAAAGAGTATAGAAGAGTGTATTTACCCTTGTTTAAGTGGGAGGGGAGGTTGGCAGAGGGGGTAAAGAGTATAGAAGAGTGTATTTACCCTTGTTTAGGTAGGAGGGAGGTGGGCAGAGGGGGTAAAGAGTATAGAAGAGTGTATTTACCCTTGTTTAAGTGGGAGGGGAGGTTGGCAGAGGGGGTAAAGAGTATAGAAGAGTGTATTTACCCTTGTTTAAGTGGGAGGGGAGGTTGGCAGAGGGGGTAAAGAGTATAGAAGAGTGTATTTACCCTTGTTTAGGTAGGAGGGAGGTGGGCAGAGGGGGTAAAGAGTATAGAAGAGTGTATTTACCCTTGTTTAAGTGGGAGGGAGGTTGGCAGAGGGGGTAAAGAGTATAGAAGAGTGTATTTACCCTTGTTTAAGTGGGAGGGGAGGTTGGCAGAGGGGGTAAAGAGTATAAAAGAGTGTATTTACCCTTGTTTAAGTGGGAGGGGAGGTTGGCAGAGGGGGTAAAGAGTATAGAAGAGTGTATTTACCCTTGTTTAAGTGGGAGGGGAGGTTGGCAGAGGGGGTAAAGAGTATAAAAGAGTGTATTTACCCTTGTTTAGGTAGGAGGGAGGTTGGCAGAGGGGGTAAAGAGTATAGAAGAGTGTATTTACCCTTGTTTAAGTGGGAGGGGAGGTTGGCAGAGGGGGTAAAGAGTATAGAAGAGTGTATTTACCCTTGTTTAAGTGGGAGGGGAGGTTGGCAGAGGGGGTAAAGAGTATAAAAGAGTGTATTTACCCTTGTTTAGGTAGGAGGGAGGTTGGCAGAGGGGGTAAAGAGTATAGAAGAGTGTATTTACCCTTGTTTAAGTGGGAGGGGAGGTTGGCAGAGGGGGTAAAGAGTATAAAAGAGTGTATTTACCCTTGTTTAAGTGGGAGGGGAGGTGGGCAGAGGGGGTAAAGAGTATAGAAGAGTGTATTTACCCTTGTTTAAGTGGGAGGGGAGGTGGGCAGATGGGGTAAAGAGTATAGAAGAGTGTATTTACCCTTGTTTAAGTGGGAGGGGAGGTGGGCAGAGGGGGTAAAGAGTATAGAAGAGTGTATTTACCCTTGTTTAGGTAGGAGGGGAGGTTGGCAGAGGGGGTAAAGAGTATAGAAGAGTGTATTTACCCTTGTTTAGGTAGGAGGGAGGTGGGCAGAGGGGGTAAAGAGTATAGAAGAGTGTATTTACCCTTGTTTAGGTAGAAGGTGAGGTGGGCAGAGGGGGTAAAGAGTATAGAAGAGTGTATTTACCCTTGTTTAAGTGGGAGGGGAGGTTGGCAGAGGGGGTAAAGAGTATATAAGAGTGTATTTACCCTTGTTTAAGTGGGAGGGGAGGTGGGCAGAGGGGGTAAAGAGTATAGAAGAGTGTATTTACCCTTGTTTAAGTGGGAGGGGAGGTTGGCAGAGGGGGTAAAGAGTATAGAAGAGTGTATTTACCCTTGTTTAAGTGGGAGGGGAGGTGGGCAGAGGGGGTAAAGAGTATAGAAGAGTGTATTTACCCTTGTTTAAGTGGGAGGGGAGGTTGGCAGAGGGGGTAAAGAGTATAGAAGAGTGTATTTACCCTTGTTTAAGTGGGAGGGGAGGTTGGCAGAGGGGGTAAAGAGTATAAAAGAGTGTATTTACCCTTGTTTAGGTAGGAGGGAGGTTGGCAGAGGGGGTAAAGAGTATAGAAGAGTGTATTTACCCTTGTTTAAGTGGGAGGGGAGGTTGGCAGAGGGGGTAAAGAGTATAGAAGAGTGTATTTACCCTTGTTTAAGTGGGAGGGGAGGTGGGCAGAGGGGGTATCTAGTATAGAAGAGTGTATTTACCCTTGTTTAAGTGGGAGGGGAGGTGGGCAGAGGGGGTAAAGAGTATAGAAGAGTGTATTTACCCTTGTTTAGGTAGGAGGGAGGTTGGCAGAGGGGGTAAAGAGTATAGAAGAGTGTATTTACCCTTGTTTAAGTGGGAGGGGAGGTTGGCAGAGGGGGTAAAGAGTATAGAAGAGTGTATTTACCCTTGTTTAGGTGGGAGGGGAGGTTGGCAGAGGGGGTAAAGAGTATAGAAGAGTGTATTTACCCTTCTTTAGGTAGGAGGGAGGTGGGCAGAGGGGGTAAAGAGTATAGAAGAGTGTATTTACCCTTGTTTAAGTGGGAGGGGAGGTGGGCAGAGGGGGTAAAGAGTGTATTTACCCTTGTTTAAGTGGGAGGGGAGGTTGGCAGAGGGGGTAAAGAGTATAGAAGAGTGTATTTACCCTTGTTTAAGAGGGAGGGGAGGTTGGCAGAGGGGGTAAAGAGTATAAAAGAGTGTATTTACCCTTGTTTAGGTAGAAGGTGAGGTGGGCAGATGGGGTAAAGAGTATAGAAGAGTGTATTTACCCTTGTTTAAGAGGGAGGGGAGGTTGGCAGAGGGGGTAAAGAGTATAAAAGAGTGTATTTACCCTTGTTTAGGTAGAAGGTGAGGTGGGCAGATGGGGTAAAGAGTATAGAAGAGTGTATTTACCCTTGTTTAAGTGGGAGGGGAGGTTGGCAGAGGGGGTAAAGAGTATAGAAGAGTGTATTTACCCTTGTTTAAGTGGGAGGGGAGGTTGGCAGAGGGGGTAAAGAGTATAGAAGAGTGTATTTACCCTTGTTTAAGTGGGAGGGGAGGTTGGCAGAGGGGGTAAAGAGTATAGAAGAGTGTATTTACCCTTGTTTAAGTGGGAGGGGAGGTTGGCAGAGGGGGTAAAGAGTATAGAAGAGTGTATTTACCCTTGTTTAAGAGGGAGGGGAGGTTGGCAGAGGGGGTAAAGAGTATAAAAGAGTGTATTTACCCTTGTTTAAGTGAGAGGGGAGGTGGGCAGAGGGGGTAAAGAGTATAGAAGAGTGTATTTACCCTTGTTTAAGAGGGAGGGGAGGTTGGCAGAGGGGGTAAAGAGTATAAAAGAGTGTATTTACCCTTGTTTAAGAGGGAGGGGAGGTTGGCAGAGGGGGTAAAGAGTATAAAAGAGTGTATTTACCCTTGTTTAAGAGGGAGGGGAGGTTGGCAGAGGGGGTAAAGAGTATAAAAGAGTGTATTTACCCTTGTTTAGGTAGAAGGTGAGGTGGGCAGATGGGGTAAAGAGTATAGAAGAGTGTATTTACCCTTGTTTAAGTGGGAGGGGAGGTTGGCAGAGGGGGTAAAGAGTATAGAAGAGTGTATTTACCCTTGTTTAAGTGGGAGGGGAGGTTGGCAGAGGGGGTAACAAGTATAGAAGAGTGTATTTACCCTTGTTTAAGTGGGAGGGGAGGTTGGCAGAGGGGGTAAAGAGTATAGAAGAGTGTATTTACCCTTGTTTAAGTGGGAGGGGAGGTTGGCAGAGGGGGTAAAGAGTATAGAAGAGTGTATTTACCCTTGTTTAAGTGGGAGGGGAGGTTGGCAGAGGGGGTAAAGAGTATAGAAGAGTGTATTTACCCTTGTTTAAGTGGGAGGGGAGGTTGGCAGAGGGGGTAAAGAGTATAGAAGAGTGTATTTACCCTTGTTTAAGTGGGAGGGGAGGTTGGCAGAGGGGGTAAAGAGTATAGAAGAGTGTATTTACCCTTGTTTAAGTGGGAGGGGAGGTTGGCAGAGGGGGTAAAGAGTATAGAAGAGTGTATTTACCCTTGTTTAAGTGGGAGGGGAGGTGGGCAGAGGGGGTAAAGAGTATAGAAGAGTGTATTTACCCTTGTTTAAGTGGGAGGGGAGGTTGGCAGAGGGGGTAAAGAGTATAGAAGAGTGTATTTACCCTTGTTTAGGTAGAAGGTGAGGTGGGCAGAGGGGGTAAAGAGTATAGAAGAGTGTATTTACTCTTGTTTAGGTAGAAGGTGAGGTGGGCAGAGGGGGTAAAGAGTATAGAAGAGTGTATTTACCCTTGTTTAAGTGGGAGGGGAGGTGGGCAGAGGGGGTAAAGAGTATAGAAGAGTGTATTTACCCTTGTTTAAGTGGGAGGGGAGGTGGGCAGAGGGGGTAAAGAGTATAGAAGAGTGTATTTACTCTTGTTTAGGTAGAAGGTGAGGTGGGCAGAGGGGGTAAAGAGTATAGAAGAGTGTATTTACCCTTGTTTAAGTGGGAGGGGAGGTGGGCAGAGGGGGTAAAGAGTATAGAAGAGTGTATTTACTCTTGTTTAGGTAGGAGGGAGGTTGGCAGATGGGGTAAAGAGTATAGAAGAGTGTATTTACCCTTGTTTAAGTGGGAGGGGAGGTGGGCAGAGGGGGTAAAGAGTATAGAAGAGTGTATTTACCCTTGTTTAAGTGGGAGGGGAGGTGGGCAGAGGGGGTAAAGAGTATAGAAGAGTGTATTTACCCTTGTTTAGGTAGGAGGGAGGTTGGCAGATGGGGTAAAGAGTATAGAAGAGTGTATTTACCCTTGTTTAAGTGGGAGGGGAGGTTGGCAGAGGGGGTAAAGAGTATAGAAGAGTGTATTTACCCTTGTTTAAGTGGGAGGGGAGGTGGGCAGAGGGGGTAAAGAGTATAGAAGAGTGTATTTACCCTTGTTTAAGTGGGAGGGGAGGTGGGCAGAGGGGGTAAAGAGTATAGAAGAGTGTATTTACCCTTGTTTAAGTGGGAGGGGAGGTTGGCAGAGGGGGTAAAGAGTATAGAAGAGTGTATTTACCCTTGTTTAAGTGGGAGGGGAGGTGGGCAGAGGGGGTAAAGAGTATAGAAGAGTGTATTTACCCTTGTTTAAGTGGGAGGGGAGGTGGGCAGAGGGGGTAAAGAGTATAGAAGAGTGTATTTACCCTTGTTTAGGTAGAAGGTGAGGTGGGCAGAGGGGGTAAAGAGTATAGAAGAGTGTATTTACCCTTGTTTAGGTAGAAGGTGAGGTGGGCAGAGGGGGTAAAGAGTATAGAAGAGTGTATTTACCCTTGTTTAAGTGAGAGGGGAGGTGGGCAGAGGGGGTAAAGAGTATAGAAGAGTGTATTTACCCTTGTTTAAGTGGGAGGGGAGGTTGGCAGAGGGGGTAAAGAGTATAGAAGAGTGTATTTACCCTTGTTTAGGTAGAAGGTGAGGTGGGCAGAGGGGGTAAAGAGTATAGAAGAGTGTATTTACCCTTGTTTAAGTGGGAGGGGAGGTTGGCAGAGGGGGTAAAGAGTATAGAAGAGTGTATTTACCCTTGTTTAGGTGGGAGGGGAGGTGGGCAGAGCTACAGTTTAATGAAAAGGGTTTTCTGTGAGGGACTCTGCTGTCATTTCCCCTCCGTTCATAAAATACTGTAAATACACCCCGGGTTCGGATCTTATTCGGGTTTATTCGGTTTTATTCGGTTTTACTCGGGTTTATTCGGGTTTTTTCGACGGTTTTGCTCTGATACCGGAGTGAGAAGCTGCTGAGGTGAACGAGACGAGAGAAAAGTGAACGAATACGTGGAGTAAATTTACTCCTGTTGGCTTTTTACGTGAATGAAGAGAAGTATTAAATTAATAACACGGGTTTATAACAGTTTAGCTCGAAGTTTTAGCACTTTGCGTCGTGTTACATAGCGGTTATTAATTATAAGAAGCTCAGCCTGGGAAATATCGCGAGATTTTAGCGCTTCATTCAGAAGTAGCGATTAGAGACGTTCAGTTTGTGAAATATCGCGAGATTTCAGCATTTCAGTACTTCACTCAGAAAGCGGTGATTAACCCTATTCATCATGTCCATGGTTGCCGGTGAGTGAAGTATTAATTATTATTATTCTTATTATATCAGTTTATCATATTAAATTAAACCGCCCTGTTTGCTTAGTAACACTGTATAAAAGCCGTACTCTGTTTTTACACCGTTTTTTTTTGTGTGCAAGTTGAGAAAACGAACGTCTGCGCATTTTATGCGCAAATGCGTGCGCTGAAAAGCTCGCACGAACACAATTTATAGCAATTTAACATTTAATGTGCAATTAAATTGACTAAATAAATATTAATATTCACATTGTGCACTGAAAGTTGCTAGAAAAAGTGCATATTAAAGTTTTAAAGATTGACCAGGGGTGTTGATTCATGTTCATTGACTGCTTTACCCTGGTCAGGGTCGTGGTGGGCCAGTTCCAATGCAAGGCAGTGACAAACCTATACCTATATACGACACCCCTTCAAACAGAGTGGACAACTGGAGGCTTGCTGGACCAACATCAGTGCCCAGCCATACAAATGCCAGGCTCTTTTGACTGAAAGATCAGATCGAGATCTAGTAGATCCCTGATCGCCACAGGCATCGAGATGCACGTTATTATCTGATTGGTGTTTACCAGGTAAACAAACACATTAATTCCGTCTGTCTGTCTGTCTGTCTGTCTGTCTGTCCACACAGAACTCGGGCGCGTTGGGCTCAACGGCGGGATGACGGAGTTCCAGGAGAAGCTGAGGCAGCAGCATGAGAACTCCATGCACAAAGAGCTGGAGAAGCTCCTAACTACCACCAAGGGGGCAGAAGCGGAGGTACGACCGCGGCATCGGGGTCGTAATAAGAGCAGTGACGAGTGTTCCACTAACACCCCCCCACCCCCCTGATCTCTCTTACCTACACACACACACACACACACACACACAATCATTATCAAAGGTCATTGCAACCCCAGGACTTGGCCAAAAGTATATGGACACGGCTTCTCACAAGTCTGGGTATGGGAATTTGTGCCCGTTTTCAGTCGAGAACAAATCAAATTCACTGATTTAGAAGGGGTGTCCCGATAATTGAGGGTTAAGGGGCCCAACACGGTCAGCTCGGTGGCGGTGGGGTGTCCGGTCCGGTACCCTAACCCCTGAGCCACCACCACTCACTGTGTGTCCCAAGATCATTAGGATTTTACTGTCTCTGACCTTCAGAGCGCCCTGCTGGGTTTCCTGAAGGTCGAACCCTCACCCTCACGTTACTGTAAGTGACTTTACCCGACGCTCTCCGTATGTGCGGTTTGGGAGGGGGGTTGCTCGGGGGTCTCGGGAAGACTCGGTCGTGTGACTGAAGCCGGCTCAGGTGGTGCTGAGATCTCGAGCCTGAATCTTGGCTGTGCTATCAGCCGGCCGGGCGCCTGCACAGACACACGGTTGGTACTGGTGCAATTACGACCTCTGCTGGCCGGTTAAGGAGAGTCACGCTAAGCTCCATGTCACAATCCCCCCCCCATCCCATCCCATCACACTCGCGCAGGGACCCAGACCAGCCACCGCCCGTTAGTGAGCGTGTCATTAATATTAAGACGCTAACGAGCCTCAATCGTGACCGCAGACGTTGCAGGCGATCTAGGGTCAGGGGCCTCGCTCGAGGGCCCGACATTGGCGACCTGGTTTTTATAGGGTCGATTGTGAATCTCTTTGTCTCTCGCAGAGCTCCAGGAAAGACTTCGAGGGCTTCAAGCAGCTGTTCCACCGGTTCCTCCAGGCCAAGGGCCCCTCCGTGGAATGGGCCAGGATCAACAGACCCCCCGAGGATTCGGTAAGACGCAGCACGGACAGAGAAACGCGCGTGACGCGCCATCCGACAGCACGCTTCACAGAACCAACAGCCGAACCGATAGCCTTTTCTGACTGGGTGGGATGGGTGGGATGGGTGGGGTGGGTTCCGTCCCAATCCCCAATCCCCAATCCCCAATCCCCAAACCGCAACCTCATTTTCACCGATAAATAAACAGGCTCCGAACCAGGAGGTCTTTCAGGACGATGATCACCGGTCGTCGATCGGACGAATCGGCGCATTAAAGCGAAATTTTCGTAATGAATAAAATTGGAGGCAACCTGGTCCGACTGTGGTTTACGAGCGGCGACGTAAAGCCTCCGCAAGCGGGCGCCCGTGTGCCTTAAAATCCGTTTATTTAACGATTAAATGATACTTCTACTACTGCAGCGCCCTCTGTCTTCCCGGTTCTCGGAAAAGCACCAAGGTTCCGAGAAGCCTGAACGGAACCGGTTCGGTTCAGAACCCGGAGTGATTTCGGTCCGAAAGGGCTAACGGACTCCGGCGTGTGTGTGTGTGTGTGTGTGTGCGTGTGTGCTGGACTAATAATAGCGTGACCCCCCGAGCATTCACTAGTAGTGGGGGGGGGGGGGGGTCGATTAGAGGACCCGCACTGCCTGACATTTCCCTCAGTCGGGCGCCAGTTGTTCCTCTCGGGTTACCGCGGAGCTCCGATTTACGTTCGGGGTCACATTTAGCACATCGGCCGAGTACAATACGCGAGAGATTTAAGGGCTTCGCTCGGGGGTCCAACGGGGCGGATCGGCAGCACTAGGGCTCGAGAACCTGCGACCTTCCGATCAGCCGCAGAGACACAAGTACACGCGCCCACTACAAACACCGAGGCGAGGGGTTCGAGGGGTCAGTCCGTAAGGAAATACCCCATCCCTGCCGAGGTCACGGGGACGGCGTGTATTGTCGAATGGGGGGGGGGGGGGGGGGGGGCGGGAGGGGCGCAAACCGAGAGGAATCCGAAACCCGATCTCCACGTCAGCTCTCTGAACTTTACCCAGAGGCACTTCGTATCTAGCAGACCGAGATACAAGGAAGCGTCATCGTAAAGGTCATTCGGTCACGTCCAAGGGTTCAGACTGACCCCTGAAATCGGACGCCACATCAAGAGACCACGAGCTGTTTTGTGTACATATAGAATTTCCGCACGTCTGACTGGAACGTGGGGTTTTATTTGCCCCTGACCGCTTCTTTTCACCTACCAGGGGCGGAGTCACAGATGCTGCACTTGCCCCAGTGATTGGGAACAGTGGTAGCATAGTGGTTAAGGTTCTGAACTAGTAATCAGAAGGTTTTGGGTTCAAGCACCACCCCTGACCAAGGCCCTTAACCCTCGACTGCTCAAATTGTTTTCGGTCGCTTTGGATAAAACGCGACAGATGTAAATGCGGATGGAACCCTCTTAGAGGCGTCGTCCCTCCCCCCACAGACACGCAGCCAATCGGGCGCCTGCGTAGCCGCCCCGCTAAAGGTTACCTGGGGTAACCGGACCCACCGCGACCCTGACCGATAAAAAAAACAAAACATGAAGCAAACGAATACAATCTCAAAGCCTCGATGAGATTCGAGGCACCGCGCGCATCGGCGGCTCCGCCGCAGCAGGTTCGGGAAGGACCTGTCCTGTTCCAGCATGACTTGACTGGGGAGGTCGGACGTCCACATGCTTTTGACCGTATCGTTACTCGACCGGCTCGGCTGAAATCCGACATCAATTCTGGGATGTCGGGGGTCGTCGACACGGACTTTGACCCCCGGTGTTGAATTTGATCAAACACAGGAGTCGGTGAAGGTCGGTCACTGAACCTCGATACAAATTCAGAGCTGAACGAGTTCGAACCAGATTAAAGGATTCGTGTGTGTGTGTGTGTGTGTGTGTGTGTGTGTGTGTGTGTGTGTGTGTGTGTGTGTGTGTGTGTGTGTGTACACATCATGCCGTTACCAAGGACAGTTTTGATCGGAAACGTAGCAACCAACGTCCCTCATCTCCGCCTGCCTATTATACCCGCTTCACCGGAATAAAA